>NC_056737.1:1718385928-1718670928 GCF_019279795.1 Protopterus annectens
GATGCGTTTAAAGTGGAGGTGGGGTTACATCATGGATCAGCTCTGAGCCCTTTCTTATTTGCAGTGGTGGTGGACAGGTTGACAGACGAGATCAGACAGGAGTCCCCATAGACTATGATGTTTGCAGATGACATTGTGATCTGTAGTGAGAGTAGGGAACAGGTGGAGGAGACCCTGGAGAGATGGAGATATGCTCTAGAGAGAAGAGGAATGAAGGTCAGCAGAACTAAGACAGAATATATGTGTGTGAATGAGAGGGAGGATAGAGGAATGGTGAGGATGTAAGGAGTAGAGGTGGCGAAGGTGGATGAGTATAAATACTTGGGGTCAGTAGTTCAGAGTAACGGTGAGTGTGGAAGAGAGGTGAAGAAGAGAGTACAGACAGGATGGAGTGGGTGGAGAAGAGTGTCAGGAGTGATTTGTGACAGACTAGTATCTGTAAGAGTGAAAGGGAAGGTCTACAAGAGGGTAGTGAGACCAGCTATGTTATATGGGTTGGAGACAGTGGCATTGACTAAAAGGCAGGAGTTTGAGCTGGATGTGGCAGAGTTAAAGATGTTAAGATTTGCACTGGGTGTGACGAGGATGGACAGGATTAGGAATAAGTATATTAGAGGGTCAGCCCAGGTTGGAAGGTTTGGAGACAAAGCCAGAGAGGCAAGATTACGTTGGTTTGGACATGTGCTGAGAAGGGATGTGGAGTATGTTGGGAAAAAGATGCTAAGGATGAAGCTACCAGGTAACAGGAAAAGAGGAAGGCCTAAGATAAGGTTTATGGATGATGTGAGAGAGGACATGCAGGTGGTTGGTGTGGCAGAGCAAGATGCAGAGGACAGGAAGAAATGGAAACAGGTGATCCGCTGTGGCAACCCCTAATTAGAACAGCTGAAAGAAGATGATGATGATGTATGTGTATGTAGATATATATATATATATATATATATATATATATCTAGGGTTCTTTTTAAAATCGTCAGGCTTGTGTTCACCAGTGTTCAGTGGTGGTGTTATCTGGCTAGTTTCTGCTTTCTTGTAACCCACTAAACATGAGGAGTCATGCCTTGGTGTGAAAGTCTGTATGCTTAGTACCAGCCACAGTTTCTGGTGTATTACAGTGAGGTAACACAGGATATCCACACTAGTGCTTAATGTAATGAAGTGAAAACATGTTGAATGCAGCAACCTCTGGACTGTTTTATGGTCTACAACCTCTGGGTTGTTTTATGAGCCTCTGCTTGTGGTAGTTTGACTCTAGGCTAGCCTAATGATAACACTAATACCCCTGATCTGTCTTTAAAAATGAACAGTTGTACCCAGTATGTCTCGTCAATAAATAAGTAAAATAATTAGCTTGCTCACTAACAAATATCCATGATTCCCCAGGGATTAACAGTACACTTGAAACAGTGAGATTCTTTCCACAGGAAAAGCAGTTACTTTAGATATCTCTCTGCCCTTAATAGCATCTTTATGTACTTCCTTAATGTAACTTGTCTTGTGGCTGATGTTTTTCATGCTTGACTGTTGCAGTCCTGACTTAGGGGATTTCTAAGCCAATGGCATGCTCGACTACCAGAGTAAAAAAAACTCCCTCCTCCCTGAGCTGGTGGACACCCTTCCCTGACATCAGGGCAGTTGAGTGTAAAGGGAGCAAGCCATGACATCAGTATTTCTTTTGCTGGAGCCCGAAGCAGTTGTGAGTGTGTTGGTCTGTCCACGCCGGAGTGAGACATTCTTCTAAACTAAGTGTGCCAGGGGGAACTCTCTCTCATACTTGTGACTCATGTCAGATAAAGTTAACAACTGTCTCCATTGTGGTAAACAAATCCTACACAGAGGCGTTCATACCTTGTGTGTCGGTTGTTTAGGCCCAAACCACGACAAACCAAACTGCCATCTGCACCCTTTTCACTACTAGGACTGTATGGCGTAGGGCCAGCATCTTGTCTAGCACCTTAGTCAGCAGTCTGCTTCCCATTGCGCGATGGCGTTTGTCTGTCATCCTGAGGTTGAGCTCCCTAAATGAAGAAAGGAAAAAAAGACCCAAACTTAGGGCCTCGGATGGCAACATTTCTCCATCCGCCAGAGGAAGGAGAGGTGCCTTTGCAGACCCCTTCTGCAAGAAGGTGGTGTTGCAGGCCTCTTTAGAGACCCTTTTGAAGTCCAACATGCTGTAAGGTCCCTCAACTTCAGCTCTGGTCTTAGATTTTTGGTTCGTCGGTCGGGTCTAGAGTTGCTAAGCAGACCTTGACTTCCAGTGAATGATCCTTAACTGGCGACATCCTTTTGGGCAGTGTGCCAGCATCTGGGAGTTTCTTTCAAGGAGGCTGGTGTCAGAGTAGTGGACGTGCACAGGCCCAGGACAAAAGCTGCACCTAAAACAAGCTCGACCTCAGGTACTCTGCCTAGGCCTACCTGCTCCTGTCCCACAGATTATCATCAGGATTTAGTCAAGTTGGCCAAGAACCTTATTTCTTTGATCATAGGCAGGCAACCTCCCCCTGAATCTTCCTCAGGAAAAAGGAAGAGAGACCCTACAACTTGAGGTCTTTTCAGAATTCCCTGATTCAGATGAAGACTCTGATCTGGAGGATTCTGTCCTTGAAGATGGACCCTTCCTTACCTCCTTTGAGGGTTTTGATTCAGAAGAGGTGTTGCCTTCTGCTTCACCCCTTGATGACATTATCTTTGGGGAGATACTGCATGCCATGAGAGAGTTTTCCAGTGGTAGGCACAGCAGTACCCCCAAGCAAAAAAGAGGGCCAGGGATTTCCTTGATCTCCCTTAACACAAACAGTTTTGGAAGTGGTAGAAGATGTCTTTATGGAATCATCGGTCAATCCAGACTGTTTTCCCCAGCTGCTTGTAAACCAGACAAGTTTTACAGGGTACTGGACTCCCATAAATTCTTTTTAAAGGACCCCTCTGCTGACCCAGAGTTTCACCTCAGGCCCCAAAAGAGTTAGGGCTAGTACTTCTAAAAACCCACTACCTATGGACAAGGCAAGCAGAGCCCTTGCAAATTTGGGAAGAAGGTTTACACTTCATCTATCCTGGCCATGAGGGCCCTAAATTGCCAATTCCATATGATTAAATACCAACGGAATATCTTGGAAAAAAAAAACAAAGATTTCTTCCCTGGAAGACAAGATCACCTCCAAAGAATTGCTGGATCTCTGCCATTCCAGTTCCCAAGTAGCTAGGCACCCCTTGCATTGTGGATATGATGCCCTAGAGGCATCTTCACAGGCTGTTGTCTCTTGCTTGGTCATCAGAAGGCACACACGGCTTGGGGAACAGACGTTACTGGAGCATGTCAAATCTAAACTGCTAGATGCACCCCTGGGTAAGACTCCCTTTTTGGACCAAAGGCTAACGCTGTATTAAAAAAGGTGGTGAATAAAACAAAATCCATGCAAATGGTCAAAGACTTCCTCCAAGTCCAGCCACCTTGGTTCAGTAGGAATTTTTCCACTAAGCATTGGTCCTTTCCCTAACAATCAAAACCCAGTCAGAGGAAAATCAAAGGCAAAAACGTCATAGGCAGCAGCAGTTGCAGAGGGCAAAGTAGTGATCCTCAGGAACACCCAGGCCAGGGAGTTCTAGGCCACAGGGCCTTTGCAGTGGTCAGCAATGACTCATCCCCCTCCCTACCCACCACCCCCAACTCTGGACAAAATAGGAGGAAGATTAGCAAGAAGACTTTCCCTATTCACAGAAAACTGGGCCATCATCACCTCTGACAAATGGGTTCTGGAATAATCTCAAATGGCTACAAGCTCACTTTCAAAGAACCATTATGATTCTCAAGCTACTCCATTGTGCCACAAAACCAAAGGGCAGAGGACATTTCTTAGATTCACAACCTGTGCTGACAGGGCTCTGTGGAACCAGTACCAGACTGCCAGATAGGAAAAGAGTTTTACTCCAGGCTGTTCCTGGTCCCTAGGAAAGAAGGCTCTTGGCACCCTGTCCTGGATCTGTCCATCCTCAGTCAGTTCCTTCTAGTCCCAAAATTCCAAATGTGTACTCTTCAAAAGCTTCTTCCCATGATCACACGTCTGGCTCTAATGGTTACCTTGGACCTGAAAGATGCCTACTTGCACATCCCTATCAAAGAATCTTACAGAAGTCTTCTTCACTTCAGAGCAGGTACCAGTCACTTACAGTTACCTGCACTTCCCTTTGGTGTGTCTGATGCTCCCAGGGTTTTGACCAAATGTCTGGCATATGTGATTGCCTTCTGCAGAACAGGAGGGATCCAGATTTACCATTATCTGGATGACTGTCTCATTCAGGCCACAAGTCAGTCAGTGCTCCTGAAGGATCTGGCCTTCACCCAAGGACCCTACTCTCTATAGTAGGGTTCATCATAAACATCATTAAATCCAACACAAACCCTTCCACCAGGATAGATTTCCTGGGGATTGTGCTGGATTCCTCCCTCCATAAGGCCTTCCTTCCCCCAGACAAGGCTTCCTTTTTTACCCAGTACTTCCAGGACATTATGCAGAGGCAATATTTCTCAGCCAGGGAATTCCTCAGAGCACTGGGATACATGGCATCCTGTATGCTTATGATCCCTCTGGCCAGGCTACACATGAGAAAACTTCAGTGGTGCCAGCACTCACAGTCCCTGGAGATAGAAATCCACTGCCTCAGGTAGGAATTGGCATAGTGGGCACGAGCATGTGCACAGAACCAGGGTGCATCAGACACAGACTGTGGAGACCATTTCCAACATATCCTATCCCGAGGCTAATGGGAAGAGCAGTTCAGGCACAAGCACATAAATTGGAAGGAATTGATGGCAGTACATAATGGATGGTGACCTTCAAGGATCACTGGAAACCAGGTATTCTACTTATCAAAACAGACAACACAACAGTCATGTGGTACATAAACAAACAAGGGGCACCCACTCCTACCCCCTTTGCTGACTGACAGTGCAGATCTGGGAGACAGCTAATGCTGTGGGGTTGCACCTGATGTTTCACTACCTTCCTGGGGCTCAGAACACTCTAGCAGACAGCCACAGCAGACATTTAATGGATTCCATGAGTGGCAGCTGCATGGGAAACATTTCTCATCATAGTCCAGAAATGGGGACCCCATCAAATAGTCCTATTTGCCACTGATGAAAACTCTCAGTTAAAAAGATTCTCTTCCAGGAGCAAACTTCACACAGCCTGGAAAACAGATGCCTTCTTCCTCTGGAGCTACCTATTTCTTTATGAATTTCCTCCCCTGCCTCTCCTTCCAAGGGTCCTCCTAAAAATCAGGGAAGAAGGACCAATGATCATCCTGATAGCTCCATACTGGCTCAGCCAGCACTGGTACACCATCCTACTAAGTTTGACCAAAGAAAAACATTGCCAGTTACTCAAAGAGAGTGGATCTGCTGACTCAGTCAAGGGGAAAGTTTATGCACCTAGCCTTTGGACTCTCAAACTCTCTGCCTGGATAATTCATCCCTGAGTCGTCAGGTGCTTAATATCCTTAGAGTCTAGAAGACCCAGCACTAGGAAAACATACTTTGCCAGTGGAAAAGATTCTCTATTTGGTGTCAGCCACAAGGCCTCAACTCTGTTTCAACCAATATTTCAGCCATTTTGGAGTACCTGGCTATCTCAGTGGGCAAAGGCTTATCCTTCTCATCCATTAAGATTCACGCTTCTGCCATTTCAGCCCACATCCCTACTCTTCCACCTATCTTTTCCCATGCCCTAATGAAACAGTTCTTTAGGGGAGTGCTGCATATCAGACTTTCCAGGAGACAGCCCACCCCTCCTTGGGACCTCAGCTTTGTTCAATAAAAATTGACCTTACCCCCCTTGAACCCAGCTGCTTAAGCCAATTTAAAATTCTTGACCTGTAAGACTGCTATTTGGCTATCACCTCAGCTAGGAGGGTCTCTGAGCAGCAAGCCTTCATTGCAGTTCAACCCTTTCTTATCTTCCACCCAGACAGAGTTTCACTCAGAACTAATTCTTCCTTTATTCCCAGGGTAGTCATGGATACTTCCCTGAACCAAGTCATGCACTTGCCTACCTTCTTCCCTAAGTCACCTAACCAAGGGGAAAGAATTCTTCATTTCTTGGATGTATCACAGGCAATTTCTTTACTACCTTGATAGTGCTAAAACTTTCAGAAAATCAAAACACCTGTTTAGTTTTCCTTAAGAGCCCAAGGCAAAGGAAACCATTTCCAAGCAAACTATCTCCAAGCAGATCTCCCACTGTATTTCCTTTTGTTACACCTACCACAGCAAAAAGCTCCCTGAATATGTTAGGGCCCACTCATCTAGAGCCACTTCTACTTCCAATACTTTCCTGAGGGCAGTACCTACCAAAGACATTTTGGAAGCAGCTACCTGATCATATGCATATACCTTTACCAAGCATTACCACTTGTCAGCCTTCTCCAAGTCCAGAGCAGGATTAATCAGGACTACAACAGTTAAGGACATAGTGCAGTTGTGTACACTTACTGTAAATGCAGATGTTTGAGTGTATTCACTGTTGCAGTCTTCTTTCCCTCCCTCTACCCCCTTATTCTCCTTACAATAACAGCTTTCTTCTCTCTCATCCTCTTTCAGAGGACCCTCTGCAGGGATGCCTTACATGTTCTCTTTCTCTGTCTGGTCCCTTGTGTAAGATTCATCTGTGGGACTTTTGCATTCTAGTGGCAAGGTAAAACTAATTTCTTGCTATCTGCTGGCTCCCTTTATACCCAACTGTCCTGATGTCAAGGAAGGGCGTCTGCTAGCTCAGGGAGGAGGGAGTTCTTTACTGTGGTAGTCAGGCCAGCCAAGGGCTTCCAAAGCAGGAAATCACACAAATCAGGACTGCAGCACCGAATACACTTAAACATCTACATTTGTGGTAAGTGTACACAACTGTACTTTTTTTAAAATCTTGAAAACAGCCTGTGGCCTACACACAGCATCTCCCTGTTGGAGTCAAGGGCATGCATCCAACAGGATCCCAAGTTCTTTCTGACCCCTCACATATTTTGAATGTCATCTGAGCACTTCTGTGGTTAATATATAAACAAACAAACAAACAAACAAAAAAAGCTTACAAGTGTACCTGCTTTTGCCTTATCGTTAGTAGAGCTTCCTTTTTTGTGTAGGATTAGAACACATTGTTGTCACTGTTTCAGCCCCATAACTTAATGGCAGTGATAAGGAAAATTTGAGATCTTAGTCAACTCCCATTTCCCCCAGCACCTAGCAGTGATGGGTAGAAGACTAGCCAGAGAACTCCTCTTTTATTCACATGGGATATTTTTGTATCTGCATTCCTTCCATGGGAGCATGAAAGACAAAGTGAAAAAAATGGAAGGCAACACCTAACTCAGCTTCAAAATCTGGTGCACCCTTGGGTAGACTCTTATTCTTCACCCATGCATTCATGATTGAATAGAGGTTGTCCAGTTTTTATCTGGTTGGAGCAAGTCTCCTTTAGAGAAGAGCCCCCAGCAGTTATTCTGCAGAAGAGTCCTAGGTTTCCTGTAGTAGTGCCACCTTCCTTCACTGCCCTGAAACGCTGATGCTGCAAATGTATTTGAAGAACTGTCCCTCATGTTCCTGGATCTAAACTTTGGTCTATTAGCTAGTCAGTTTGCCCTCGCCCCCTCAATCCCATCACTGACTAATCATGTACAAGACTTGAGAATGCCCTCACAGGTACCCCTTACCAAGTTTCATGCCTTTTACCATTCCTTTTGATATGCTGGTCTTTGACAGCTTGACCCCTAAGTGGTGAAACTGTTATTAGGGCATTAATGGTCACTGTTGGCAGTAGACCCCTCTTGCCTTTGAATCATGCATGGTGAAAACCTTGAGTTTAGTGTCAGCCATCTCTGTATTCCTTATGCTGCACTTCTTCCTCTCCCTGACAGTTGCTGAGGGGGTGGGGTGTTGGTTTCTGGTACCAGCACAGGGTGCTGATTGAGCAAGCTGCTCTTCTGGGGAAAACAAATGGTTGTAACAAGGGAAGTTATTCTTTTGAGTTGAGATATAGGATCTGAGTTGCCTAAACATAATAAGGACTTAAGTTTAACGCTGTGGGCTGTCATGAAAAACAATTACTAAAAAGTGGAAATTAGATCCTAAAAGTATTGTAACTGAAGTACTGAATGTTGTAAAAGAGAAAAAAAAGAACTAAAGGTGGGACCTTTATAAGAAGAAGAAGGAACAAATAGCATAGAAATGTATGGAATTTATGGGAACAAGCAGAATAATGTTCAGGAGGAGGCATCAGGTTTAACAAAATGCAGGAATTAAGTAATGTTGAAGTTTATTAAAATTGTTTAAAATATATATTGCAAGACAATAACAATTGAAACAATTGAACCTTAATATGATTTGCTAGCTTTTTTGTTTTTGTGTGTATGTGTGTGTGTGTATGTGTGTGTGTGTGTATAGATATATATATATATATATATATATATATATATATATATATCTGTACACATATATACCCATATTACTAATGAAAATATGATGAGTTTAAGATGTTTAAAAAAATCAGTAAGGCATAGTGCAAGATTAATTTTACTTTAGAAATGTCTGCCTAATGTTTTGGAGTTATTTACTTGCAATGGTGAATTCACTGTTTGTTTAGACCATTCTAGTGTAGTTTAACCATGATGATTGCTGTATGATTTAATAAGACTTATGATCGAGATTGCTTTTATGTTGGATGGGGCAGGATTGGAGGTATTGTTTAATTTAAATTTTTGCAACATTTAGCCACATTTTTGGTACCATTATTTAACATTGCATGTCAGACTTTCTATGACATAGTTGGAAGGCTAAACCTGCAAGGCAGTTTCAATGAGTTGTGCTTTTGCTTTCAAGTAGTGCTGTTGTGTAAGGTAATGTATCTCTCTTCATTGCTGATGCAAGAAAAAGTTGGGCCATGCAGTGTTCCCACTGATGCTAGTTAATTGAGCTGGAGCCAAGGATGAACCAGGGTAGGTTAGAGTACTTAAGCAAGGTTGTGTATATTTTTGTCAATGTTTGCTTTACAGACTAGTGCTTTGAGAACTTTTAGCAAATGTTTCTTAAAGCTTTGTAAGGATGGGACAGTGGATTCATACAAATTATGACTGTTCAATGTCTGATTCTGTTTTCTTTATTTCCAGTTTTCAACTCACCATATTTTCCCCCTCTCAACACTCTGGGTGGAGCCTCTGTCTGAAGAAACCTGTGGAATGTAAGTCATCTTGTCAAGGAATGTTTGCTGCTGTTCTTTATATGCATGTGTTGTATGTCCTTCTGTCCCTTGTCCTCCAGTTTGAATATTCATGGCCTTTAGGCAGGAATAACCACCACCTTATTTGGGCATGACTAATTTAGCAACCGCAAATCACAGTGAGATGGGAGACTGAGATATCTTAAGTTTGCTGCAATTTTTTTTTTTTTTAGCTGCATTTCCAGTAACCAAAGTAAAGCATTTGAAAATGTGGATCTTCCGTAATAACTGTGTCCAGCTTCTAAGGTCATCTGTAGTAAACATTGTCAGTATCAGTTCACAAGATGGAGACTTTACAGTTGCCATTTTTGTTACCTGTGAACACAGGCACAGCTGACTTTTGTGATGCCTGGGGCTGTTTTCAGTACAAGTGCCCCACCTTCCCAGCTCTTCGGTTGAAGAGTGAAAAAAATAAAAGGCTGCTTCATTGCACTGATAGTTTAAGCAAGTAGCCAGATATGTAACCATCGCCCAAGCGCTTGACTGGAAGGGGAAAAAAAAATCTGCTCCCTTACTCTGGATTTTCAAGCCTCCCTTCCTCAGCTTTTCATCAGAATAACAAAGTAAAACAAAAAGCTTTTGAACTTTTTTAACAGTTGCTACATTTGTGACATTCTACTTGCTATAACTTACTGCACACAAAGTTCTGATGCTCCAAATTCCCTTTCTGTACTGGCTTTCAGAAATTCTGGTACAAAAGAAAGAATGCAGGAACTGGACTTCATGAATGTGACCCCTAACACCTTGTACCTGGTGCAGCTGCTTTGTTTACCCCATCCTTGGTATGGTACCTTCTGGAAAGGTGATCAGTGTTAAGGTCTGCAGTAGGTGCAATATGAAAGCCTGTGCACCCAAATGAAAGATGCAGGAATTATGAGGCCTGACATTACATGGTGAGTGGGTCTGCATGACTGTCAGATCAGTGGGAGTAGATAATGCATCCTGAGGCCAGGCAGTAACCCAAGGTTCCTAGAGCACCCAGCCCTTTGACAGTTGCGGGCATTTTTTGTCATGCCAACTCTCTGTTTTAGGTATAGCAGAAATGAGCTCTTGTGCATCATCAGCTAATAATGATGGAAGCAGAGGTGCACTCATGGTAGCTGCTTTAGGGAATATCTTTGGGTATCATCACCAGCATCCTTTCTGCATAAGCATCTGAGCATTCTTGAGATTGGACACATGGAGTACATTTTTGAGTCCTGTAACAAAGACTTGGTTGTAGAACTGTCACAGCTTATTTCACTTCCTCTTGAGGTACACAACCAGGCTGTGGCATAGTATCTCAACAAGGCAGCACTTGACTTATAGGCACAGTGGGTATGATTAATATGCTCTGGCAGTGGACCATAAAATGAAGCATATCTCCTGTACTACTTTACTCCCTGTGGAGACTGAATGTGCTGATGGACTATTTCAGCCACAGCTCCCATCCCCTACTAGAACTTGAGAATAAGGCAGACTTGTTTGGTCACGAACTTTCAGGAGTGAGGCACTATGAAGATCAGCCCATCCTTTAAATGGTTGATGTGTCCCATTTCTCTTCATTGTACATCTCTATTGATCAAGACAAGGGGAGCTGAGTGATCTTTTCTGTCTTCCGTCTCAGAGAAGATTCCTGTATATCTGCCTACCTTTCCCTTTGATTTCACTCTTTGTAGCAAAATTTAGACAAGGAAGGCCAAATCTTATACTTATTACCACATGATGACTGAGAATGGAGTGGTCTCATGCTCTCATTTCCTTGATGATGCATTACTCTATCCCATTCTAAGTCAGGGAAGTCTTTTTGGTTGGATTGATGGCTGGCTCCACTTCTAGAGGCAGTTGCATCTTGCTTTGACCCCAGTCACTGAGTTAAGAGTTTTAGCCAGAAACCTTTCCATATGGGAGCTTTAACAATGCGAACTGTAAGAGATTTTGTTTATAAGAGTGTAATTTAATGCCTTGGTTGGATTGCATGCGATCCTGACTTGTCTTAAACATTTGGTTTGATTTGCGTACTCCATGGTTAAGGTACATGTTTTCCCAACTTTTGTGGATCAGGACCACTTGGAAGTTGGCATTCAAGCCCCTTAGTTTATAGTTTAAGAACATTTTCAGCTTTATAAGTGACATGTATGTCCCTATGGTATTAAATAGTTTTGTAGCTCTGAATCTTGTTTCGTGGAAGATTCTCTTCCTGGTCATCAATAATTTTGAAAAGCTGTCTTAGAAGTGCCTTTAAGTCTGTTTAGTGCTGATCACTTTGTTTTTAACAAGGACTGTGACTTCAGTCTTTAAAATGGATGGACATGTCTTCATAAAATTATCAGGGAATGAATCTGCAAAGAACACCATTCCAAAAAGAATTGCACTTGGCACTATTATTAGTACTTCTCTGTGTTTAATATCAAGACATCTGATGAACGCAAAACCTTTTAAAGACAATGCAACTTTATTTTGGCCAGGTTTCTTTGAACAAATTCAAGAACTACAGTGGATATAAAAGTGTAGACACCCCTGTTAAAATACCAGTTTTTTGTGATATAAAAAAATTAGACCACAGTAAATCATTTCAAAACTTTTCCCACCTTTAATGTGATCTATAACCTGTACAATTCAATTGAAAAACAAATCTGTTGGGGGAAAAAATATAAAAAAACGTACAATAAGCTGGTTGCATAAGTGTGCACACCCTTAAACTTATAGTTTGTTGAAGCACCTTTTGATTTAATTACAACATTCAGTCTTCTTGGGTACACACCTGCCATCATTTAAAGAGATTCTGATTAACCTGAAATAAAGTTCAGCTGTCCTAGTAGGATTTTCCTGACATTTTCTCAATTGCCTGATGCAGCAAAAGCCATGCTTCGCAGAGAGCTTACAAAGTATCAAAGGCCCCCCCCCCCTGTTGTAGAAGGAAGTAGTAGCCCACAAAAATCAGAAAAACTGATAGGACAAGGGGGAGCCATAAAGACGGTAAAGTGGACTATTAAGGATAAGAAAGAAATTCTGTATTGTTACTACTATGCAAAAAGCCCAGACTTTCCAGACACAAGATGTACAAAACGATTAAGAGAGAAGTTAGGGGGAAAGAAAAATACTTCTGCAAGAAAATTGTCAGAAGCTTCAAATGATAATTTGTTTTCATTAATACAACAGATTTGTGAAAAACAGTATTTAGATCAAGACACGTTGATCTGTTTGGAAAAAGAAGCATATGAGGAAGTGCGAAAATATAAACAACAAAACCAAGAGATATTTGAAAAGTATAAAAACGGAATGTGGACATGGGAAAGAAAGAGAGATTTGATATGGTGCAGTATGTATGCAACGGAGAAAGCCAAATTAATTAATGTAGAGAAGGCAGCCCCAAAGATATTTCAAGAGAAATGCAGGCAAAGGCATCCAGATATAGAAATTTTCACAAAAAAAATATCACAAAGATGGAACACAGAAAAGAAGATTAGTAAAGTAGAAATTAAAAAAAAAATAGAAGTTGAAGTTATGGAGTGCCTGAGAAGTGAAGGATTTAGTGTAGAAGGTCTAACACAGGTTACATTACAGCAGGATGGAGTGAGTCCCCAAAGTAGGGAGAAACAGGAAGATCAGGAAACATCTGAAGAAGAAATATGGACATGGGAAAGAAAAAGAGATTTAATATGGTGCAATATTTATGCAAAGAAGAAAGCAAGACTAACCAGTACAAAAAAGAGCAGCACCAAATATATTTGAAGAGAAATACAGGCAAAGGAATCCAGACATGGAAAACTTTACAATACAAAAAATAAGAAGACAAAGAGGAAAAGGAGATTAGTAATGGAGAAGTTAAAGAAATAGAAACTGAGGTTATGGAGTACCCGCAAAATGAAGGATTCAGTGTAGAAAATCTAATTCAGAAAGCACCACAACAGGATAGCGTAATGGATATCTAAATTAAGGGGAAACCAGTGAAACAAGAAGCAATTGGTCAGGTGCCACATGAAGATAATTTGAAGCCTTCCACAAGAAACCAGTATAAACATTCACTTGAAGCTAGACAGCAAGGGAAGGAACAGCAAACTGTGGAAACTCTGATGCAGTTAATGTTGAGGAGTGATAGGCCAATGACTTCCAATATGACAGAGCAACAGGTGGCACAGGATGAAATTGAAGAGAAAGTGCCACAGGAAGATGCTATAGAGCTTTCTTTAGAATGCCCACAGGAAACCGAAAACAAGGGATGTGCCCTCAGTTTGGAAGAAAATGAACTAAGAGAAGAGTTGCTTGATTTTATAGACATGGATAGCTATATTAAGATCAATGAGAGAAATAGACTGCAGAGGGTTAATAAAACCCTAAAAGTTAGAAGTCTGATAAAACAAATGAACAACTGTCCATAGAGATGCATATGATAAAACACAAGTAAACAGGGTATATTACTGTGCTGCTAAATTAATAAGTGATAAAGTTTTACCACAAGAACACAGGGCAGTGAGGGAAAGGAAAGGGAGAAATTGAATACCATCATGGAAATATCGAATACAGAAAACTATAAAGCAGCTAAGACAAGAAGTGTCACTGTTAGAAGACAGGAGAGGGAACAGATCAACAAAAATACTAAGAAAGATAGATGTGATAAAAGCAATGAGCAGTATTACAGCAGACCAGGATCTATCATGCAGTATCACAAATAAACTATAAAAATTTCAGCACAGGCAGAAAAACTTAGAAGATACAAAGATAAATATAAAGGAAAATACAAAATAAGCAATTTATTGATGACCCAAAAACGTTTTATAGAGTATTGGAAATAAGGTAAAAGGAACTGAAAGACTGCCAAAAAAGAGGAAGTAGATATATTTTGGAGAAGTATCTGTGAAGATCCTGTGGAACATACAAAGATGCTAAATGAATAGAAGAGGTAAAAAAAAAAAGAATAAGAGGGTTAAAGGTACAGGATATGAAATGGGATTAAGTAGCAGCCAGAGAGATTGAAACAAAAGCCTCTAATTGGAAAACCCCAGGCCCAGATGCAGTACCTAATTTTTGGCTGAAAGTATTAACATCTTTGTATGAAGATTTAGCCATGAGTAAGAAATATTTGTATGTGCACCCCGAACAGACACCAACCTGGTTAACAACAGGAAAAGCAATGCTCCTACTTAAGAGTGAACCTGCAAGCTACCATAAAAATGATAGACCAATACATTGCCTTCCGACAACGTTTAAACTATACACAGGAATTGATGCCGACAGAGTTTATAGTCATTAAGAAGAAAACTCAATTATGGCAGTAGAGCAAAAGGGCAATAAAAGAATATCATATGGAACAAAGGGTCATTTGTTATTAAAGTCATAGTGGAGAACTGTAAAAAGGGGAAGAATTTAAGCATGGCATGAATTGACTACAAAAAAGCATTTGATAGTATCCCACATTCATGGATAAGCGTGCTTAAAAATGCATAAGATATATACCATACGTGGATTAACTGCATTACAGTGACAGACCACTTTGTAATTAAACCATGATAAAGGACAGATTATTATCACAGGGATAAAAATTCAAAGAGGGATATTCCAGGGTGACTGTCTGTCACTGTTGCTGTTCTGCCTAGCCATTAAGCTGTTTACTTAACAGCTTGGGCCATGACTGCAATTTGGCTCCTAAAAACAAAAAAGTGTAAAGGCTTCTCTTTGTTGATGATTTAAAACTGTATAGCTCATCAGATGGGGAATTGAAAGCACAGCTGCAGGTTGTCAAAACTTTTTCAGATGATATAAGAATGTCATTTGGTCTTGATTAAGTGTGCAAAAGCAACCTTTAAAGCAGAAAAACATCAGTTTAAGACAAGAATGTGATGTAAAAGAACTTGAGCAAGGAGTGTATACATATTTGGGAACTGATGAAGGATCAACAATAAAACTTGAGCAAATGCGAATAAAACTTGGTAAGAAATACTTTAGAAGACTTAAATTAATTCTAAAAACAGCATTAACATCTAGGAACACAATCCAAGCTATAAACCAATTTCCTCTTCCTGTCCTAACTTACAGTTTTGGAGTGATTTGACTGGCCCCAAAACATGTTGGATAGATTGGATAGGAAAACAAGAAGGATGCTTCAAGCTCACCAAATACTTTATAGAAATCAGTGTATACGCATCATTATGGACCTAATAAACAAGGATATAGGGAATCTCCAAACTCTGGATCCCACACAATTTGGTTTTGTGAAGGGTAGATCATGCCTGCTCAACTTGGTCGATGACTTTGAGTCAGTCTCCAGAGCTGTGGATGAAGGCAAGGTGGTTCATACAGCCTACCATGATCTGGCCAAGGCTTTTGATACCATTCCCCACTCAGGAATCATAGAAGAACTCACTAAGCTTGGCATCAACCCCTGTATCACTAGGTGGGCTGCAAACTGGCTCACAGATAGAACCCACAGTGTGAAAGTAGCCAAGTCAGACTGCTGATTAGTCACAAGTGGAGTCCCACAGGGTTCGGTCTTGGGTCCTCTCCTGTTTGGTATCTACTTCTCTGAAGTCCAGGCAAACATGAAGGGACTCTGGCTGACAAAGGTCGCAGGCGATTGCAAGTTGGGAGGTCGCAGGCGATTGCAAGTTGGGAGCTATTATTACCTCCCCAAGTGATGTTGACATCCTACAGAATGGACCCACTGTGACCAATGACTGGTGTCAGAACCATGGCTTTAAGCTCAATGCCAAAAACAAATGTGTCATCATCCCCTTTGGGAACAGCCTGGTTCCCATGAAATTACCACATTGATGGTAGTCCACTGAACCCAGACGGCGTTATAAGAGATCTGGGAACACAGGTTAACAGCAACCTCTCTTTTGATCACCACATTGCCACTGTGGTCAGGAGTTCCTTCTGTGTGGCACATCTCATTACTAAGGGTTTTGTATCCAGGAAGATAGAGGTCATTGCCTCCCTCTACTCTTCCCTCATTAGGCTAATCATCGAGTACAATGTCCCATTTGGCATGTACCTCACTAGACACCTGCAGCAACTGGAGAGACCGCAAAAGTACCTCCCAAAGAGGATCCTAGGCCTTAAACAATTGTCCTATATGGCCAGACTCAAAAAACTCCAACTATTCTCTGTCTCATATTGCCTACTTAGAGGTGATCTCTGCTTGACTTACAAAGCCATGTCTGACCCAGCTTTGTTAGAAATGCTGCATCTAAAGAAAAATCCCTCTGCACCACACGCTCCAGAGACCTCAACCTCATTACCACAGTTAACAGAACATGCTGGAAGGACAGGTTCATAACCCAGAGACTGCCCATGCTATGGAACAGACTTCCCATACATGTCAAGCAGAGCACCTCGCTGACCCTCTTCAAGAGAAATCTTGATGAGTGGATGGGAAACAGAAAATTCACTGGGGATAGCTATGAACCTATACCAAGCTTATATATTCCCCATTCCGAAGGAGGAATGGGCCTCCTTGAAATTGATTATATGTATAGCGCTGCAATTGTGGGACTCCACGCATATCTGCTGACCTCACAAGACTCAAATGTAGTGAGTCTTGAAACATGAGAAGAATAAATCTAAGATGACTTCTCTGCTTAATTTAGCAGAAGCATATCGGTGTCAAGCAGGAATGGAAATCAAACCAGAAGTAGATAGGCAGCAACTGAATGTACCAAAAAAAAAATGAAAGAATATAAGATGAAGGACCAGATCAGAAGGCAAGAAATATGGAAAAAGCATAGATATACTTGCAAGTATAGAAAACTTCTGAAGAACCTCATGTTGATCAGGAACAAATGCAGGAATGGTTAAGGAGAGGCAAATTCAAACCAAGAGATGAAATTTTAATATTGGCAGCCCAAGATAATGGGCTACATACACGTTGGTTTACAAAGTCCATTGAACATGGTGGAGAAACAGACAAATGTAGGTTTTATAAAACCGAATTGGAAACAGTTGCACACCTTGTTGCTGGTTGTGACATACTAATGGCAGAAGGACTGTATACTGAAAAGCATAATGTGGCAAGATTGTTACACTGGGGATGGTGCAAACATGGTATTAAAGTGGCTGAAAAACATTAGAAACATGAGCCACAAAGCAACATAGAAAATAATGAAGTGTATATCACATGGGATCACCCATTACAACAGTTCTAAAGATAGAAGCCAGAAAACTAGATACAGTGGTCCAAGAAAAGAAGACAAAAGTAGCATTGATCATTGAAATCGCCGCACCCAGTGACTACAGTGTCTTGCGTACAGAGCGACACAAAGTCATAAAATATCAGGATCTGCAGGCAGAAACGAGAGAAATATGGAAGAGAGATACCCAGATAGTTCCAATAGTAGTAGGAGCAACGGGTCTTATAAAAAGAATCTACAGTTGAACTTAGATATGTTACCAATCCATGTAACTCTGTACGAAATGCAGGAGGAGTCATTACTGGGCACAGTGCGGGTGCTGTGAAGAGCACTTTTGGCTGACATCAAAGATTGAAACAATACTAATTTCATGAACTTTAATTGTACTTTGACTTAGAAATGAAGTCCATTCCTGTCATGGTATTAGAAACCCAGAAGATTTAGAGAAATTAAAAAAGATTGAAAGGTATCAGTCAGGAGAAGGGTAAAAAAAAATTCCAAAATTGATGAAAAGACAAGACGAAAACTTTTCAGAGAGGCTGCCAAGAGATCTACAGCAACACTGAAGGAGCTGCAGGAATTTCTTGCAAGTAATGGTTGTGTACTACATCTGATGATAATCTCCCGGATTCTCCATATGTTTGGACTATTGGGTAGGCTCGCAAGACGGAAGCCTTTTCTTACACAAATAAACATCCAGGCTCTGCTAAAATATGCAAAGCAATACATCGTTTCCCAAAAGCATGTGGAAAAATGTGTTATGGTCTGATGAGACCAAGGATGAACTTTTTTGGTCACAATTCCAAACGGTACGTTTGGTGCAAAAACAGCACTTTGCATCAACAAAGAACACCATCCACACGGTGAAGCATGGTAGTGACAGTATCATGCTTTGGTGTTGCTTTTCTTCAACTGGAACTGGGGCTTTAGCCAAGGTGGAGGGAATTATGAACAGTTCCAAATACCAGTCACTTTTGGCCCAAAACCTTCAGGCATAAGCTAGAAAGCTGAAGATGAAGAGGAATTTCACCTTTCAGCATAACGACCCCAAGCATGCATCCAAATCAACAAAAGAATGGCTTCACCAGAAGAAAATTAAGAGTTTTGAAATGGCTCAGCCAGAGCCCAGTCCTAAATCCAATAGAAAATCTGTGGGGTGACCTGAAGAGGGCTGTGTACAGGAGATGCCCTCGCAATCTGACAGATTTGGAGTGCTTTTGCTAGGAAGAGTAGGCAAATATTGCCAAGTCAAGATGTGCCATGCTGACTCCTACCCAAGAAGACTGAATGCTGTAACTAAATCCAAAGGTGATTCAACAAAGTATTACTTTAAGGGTGTGTGCACTTATGCAACCAGCTTATTGTACATTTTTTTATTTTTTATATTTTTCCCTTAACAGATTGGCTTGTTTTTCAATTGAATTGTACAGGTTATAGGTCACATTAAAGATGGAAAAAGTTTTGAAATGATTTATTGTGGTCTCATTTTTTTATGTCATAAAAACCTAGCATGTTAACAGGGATGTATACACACTTTATATCCACTGTACTTCGTAATTCAAGAAACAAAAACCTTGAATGTATTTTTACCTTTGAAACTGCTAATTGATGATTATTTCACTTGAAGACTAGAAAACATAAGCTTATTTTCTTTTCATTGTTGGATCCTTTATGAGCAGAGAGACAATTGGAAATCATGAAGATGTTTATTCATTGCTAGAGAAGCAGTCGTGGTCCATCTTAGAAGTTATTCACTGATGGTGGTAAATAATTAAGGATGTACTTAAATATGTGGCATAGAACTTCAGTATTAAAACTATGGCCACTATGATGTGTAGTCCTCTGAAAAGTGTAATCCTAGACAGACATATCAGATACATACAGAAATAATGTGAAAAAGTTAAAGCTAGTAGTGGATCTGAATTGGAAATATTTCCTTACGGAATGATTGCAAAAATATTATGTAGAATGTCTGGCTGTAGTCCGTATCAGCTTCTGCTTGGTCAGAATCCAATTTAGCTTTTCTTGTGATTGATAAATTCCTGCTGTAGACGATACTACAAGGAGCATGGCAGTTCGAGAGCATATTTCAGCAGTAAGAGCATACTTCAGAATTCTTTGTCAAGAGGAGCATTTGTTGCGGCTTATTATTCTGCGTTCAGACAGCACTATGGAAGCAGCATCATACTGCAAATAAAATGCTTGAAATGGGAGACTTAACGTACTTCAAAATAGCTGACTGGGCAGAGTGCAAAGGACTCCGTCTTCATTAACCAAGGATGGTGTTGTGTTTGTAAAGCATGGTGGTGTAACCATGCACTATTCATGGCTGCATATAGTTAATACTAGAGTAAAGAACCAGTATAGTAATAAAATTGTCAGTAATTAGGTGACACTTTAAGAACTGATACCAAAGAAGATAACATAGAAAATTCCAAAGTGGGTAAGAAAGAACTGGTGTCAATTGAGTTTATAAGCCACAGGTTCTGCTTTGAATTAGTAGCATTAATCTGAAAAAAAGGTAAAAAAAATAAGATTGTCGACAATACAATAAGCTATACAATATTCAGATGGAATTTTAGGGTGTCCTGGTAAAGCTACAAGAAGAAAAGAGAAGTGGTATAACTTGATATTTTCATACCCGTCTGATACTTCAGGCAGTGAAGGGTCTTATTGATTCTTCATCTGTAGAAGATACTTGCAGTGAACCAGGAGCTGATCAGATACAGCCATCTGACTCACATATGTACTTCTGCTTCAGGACATATTGTTTTAAATCAGCAAGACAGGATGAGATACAGAGGTGGAATATAATGTTTTCAAAGAAATTGATGATAGCTAGACGTACATTTCCACTAGGTAGCTGTGTACTGTTAGGAATAACACCCAAAGCATGTCTTGCGGCAAGAAGAATTTGAACAACTTTGCAGAAGAGAGTTTACAGAAGATTGAGCAGCACGTGTGCCAGAATTTCTTCATGTCCTTTTATCCGTAATCATCAAAAATAGTGGAGTGTACATCCCATAGACATTAGATCTATGCATTTTTCAAGTGTAGAACTATTTTTTGATGCTTGTCTGACTCCATTCTGCGATGAGATGTGTGGGATGTTTGTAGAAACTAAAGAGATGCGTTTATGGTCTGGCAGGTGTATGGCTGCGTTAGTATAATGAGGTGAAAAATTTAAGTCTGGAGAGAGCTTTTCAGTGGTTGACTTTGCTGTGCTGGTTAGTGAGGAACAGAAATGTTACTCGGGTGCTTCGCTGCCATATGGATAACTTTGTATGTGGTGGCTTATAAAGCTTTTCACACCTCAGTTATTCCTTATGTAAAATCTGCGTTTCAAGTTGGTCATGGAGAGAGTGACCACTTTTTTTTTTTTTATGTGGGATTTTGACAGAATGGTGTTAATACATAAAGTAAGCTATGTAAAATTCTTCATTCTCTTATCGTGGCACCATCAGGGACAGTGCAGCAGGCCGAACTCCCTTACCCCCCTTTTGAGACTGGTTTACTACTAAAATAAGACAAGACTTGTGGGGTTACCAAGCATCCTACACCATTTATAAGCTTTGATGCCTCCTGCTTGGAATCCAGCATAGAGCTTAAAACTGTATAGGCTCATACTTTACTCATGAAAGAGACAATGGTTCAGAAAATTCATTCTGTAAAAATAACTAACATTTCAGCCCATTGGGAAGATGAATCCCTGAAGTTAATTGTCTTCAGTGATTCACATGTAAACCTGCCTAATGAGGGCACTGAAGGGGAATGTCTGACTTGTTTTGATGGGAAAAGAAGGAAAGTTCTCATGCCTTTGCTGGCATCCAAAAAGAACTAGAGGTGAAGTGTATAACACATTCATAGGAGAAGTGTATAACACACTCATAGGAGGAACTCCTACCATGTAAGAAAAGCTCAAAAATGCAATGAACTGCACTCTATTCTAAACTCACACCTGGTGACCCAAGCTATGACACCCTTTATATAATTTGAAACCTCTGACATTTTCTAGTAGATTTATTTACTTTTTTATGTTGTTTGTTAGTGTAAGTGGGCTGATCCATAGAACCTTTCCCATCATGACCAAAGCCACAAAAGAAAATTTGATAGTATCCCACATTCATGGATAAAAGACTGCTTAAAAATGTATAAGATACAACCTAGACTGATTGACTACATTACAGCGACCATGAAACAGTGGCAGACCACTTTGCAATTAAGCCATGATAAAGGACAGATTATTATCCCAAGAATAAAAAATCAAAGGGGGATATTCCAGGGTGACTCTCTGTCACCATTGCTACTCTGCCCTGGCATTAACCAATTAAGCTGTTAATTTAACAGCTTTAGGCCATGGCTGTAATTTGGCTCCTAAAAACAAGAAAGTGTAAAGACTTCTCATCTTCTCTTTGTCAATATGTTCATAGGTTGGTACTTGACTATTGGCCCTAGGGCCTATACAAGCCTAGCCATAAAGATTCCCTGGCTATTTCTTCCCACAGTATTTACTTCCCTGGACCCCTGTCTAGCAAGGTGACTGATGTGGTCCCTGAGGTGAATTTCCCATCTCCCATCCAATCATTGTTTTCTTTTGAAGAGGGCTAAAGAGGTGCTTTGCTTGACATGTATAAAATAGTATAGCTCATCAGATGAGGAACTGAAGGCACAGCTGCAGGTTGTCAAAACTTTTTCAGATGATATAAGAATGTCATTTGGACTTGATAAGTGTGCAAAAGCAACCTTTAAAGCAGGAAAACTGCAGCACCAGGAAAACATCAGATCTGAAGTAGGAGATTCATTTGTCTGCAACCTGTGGGTTATGGATCCGACATCGGATCCGAAAGCGGCATGGTTTACCAGCTATGAATCCAAGCTCTCAGCTCCTCCCCTCACCCATAATGCCCTGCTCTCCCTACATGACCTCAGATCTTGTTTGCCACGCTGGTGACCAGATTTGTGTTCCTAAGCTCTTCAGCTAAGTGCAGTTTTCTAGTGTTTACAGTGTTTAAATTTGTAATTTTGTGTGAAAGTTGTGAGAAAGTTTAGGTTTCCCTATTACTTGATTATACTTTTTAGTGTTTTTAATTTATTTTTACTTTTCCCTCCCCTCGCTGGTAGCGTAGTGTGTGTTTGGGCCTGTGTGTGCTTTAGTTACTTTTGCTTTTACCCTAGTTTAAGTAACTTTTTTTGTGTACTTTGGGATGTCTGAACAACCCAAAGCAGTGTTTTCTAAGTGCTCCGAGTGTGGCCATAAACTTTCCCCGGCTGATGGCCACACTCGGTGCATTAGATGCCTTGGGGTTGAACACCTCACTTCTGGATGTTCCATTTGTGCAGGGTTCAACCCCAGGGCATTGAAGGAGCGGAGGTCCAAGCTTGTCTTGGAGGGTCTTTTGCCACCGGACTCAGCTCCGGCCTCCGCTCCTTCGGGGGTAACCGTTTCTACGGTTGTCTCCTCTCCAGCTCCCCCTCCTCCTCCTGGGACTCAACCTCCCTGTAGTGGTTCGGAGGAGAGGGAAGCTAGAAAGAAGGACCGGAGGGAGAAGCACTATAAGCGGCGGGCCGAGACCTCTGTTTCGGCCCCGCCAGCCAAGCGGGCTTCTCCTCCGGCCTCCTTGTCTGCTGGCTCTCCCCCTCCTCGGCTCCGGTCTCCTGTGTGTTTTTCACCGGGACCTGAGGAGGAGGAGACCCGATCTCCGTCGAGGCTATCCAGGAGGCACTCAAGGCCTACCTCGGTAGCCTCGTCGAGATCAACCTATAGCCTGTCAGACGCTGATCTGGACCGGATGATGAGAAGGTTCATCCAGGCCCAGATGCAGATGGGAGTGCTCTTGCCTCCCCTCTGGGGAGCTCAACCCCTTTTCAAGCCAATTGCTCCTTCTCCGACCCGCTACCGGGTTGGAGCAGTTGAGCCGAGCAGCTTCGGAGCCGGGGGTGGGTCGGCGCCGATAGTACTTGGTACTTCGGATCCGGCCCTGCCCTCGAGTGCTTCGGATCCGACCTCTCGGAGCCTGGATCCGAGCTTCGGATCCGGGGGGATCAGTGCTCCTTCAGCGCCGTCTGTGTCGGAGCGCACTGTCCCTTCGGATCCGAGTGCTTCGGCCCCGGCTCCAATCCACTCCTCGGATCCGAGGGGGAGCCGATTGTCGGATCCTTTGGTTGAGGTCGGCTCCCCTTCGGCTTTTGATGTAGTGGAGAGGGCCCTGTTGAGGGTCTCCGGACCCCCGGCACTTGCTTCGGCTCCGTCCCGCGCTCCATCTGCACTGGGTCAGGCTTCCACCATCCGGCCCTTGGGACAGCCCGCTCCTTTTCCCCAAGCTGTTCCCCTGGAACAGGTCACTGTTTGTGAGGAGTCCTCTGACAGCCCCCCGGAGGATGTTCCCCGCAAACATACGTGCAAAAGGAGGCACATTGACTCCCCCGAGTCTCTCACAGAAGACACGGATTTGGAGGAAGGGGAAGGCTCCCCAAGGTCACCCCCCGAGGATGTCTCATTTGGAGACATCATGGAAATGCTCCGCATAAGGGGGGGATGGTCTGCCCCTAAGTCTTTCTCGGACGAGTCCGTGTTCTTGGAGGCATTTGAAGCGGGCCCTCTGACAGCCCCCCGGAGGATGTTCCCCGCAAACATACGTGCAAAAGGAGGCACATTGACTCCCCCGAGTCTCTCACAGAAGACACGGATTTGGAGGAAGGGGAAGGCTCCCCAAGGTCACCCCCCGAGGATGTCTCATTTGGAGACATCATGGAAATGCTCCGCATAAGGGGGGGATGGTCTGCCCCTAAGTCTTTCTCGGACGAGTCCGTGTTCTTGGAGGCATTTGAAGCGGGCCCGTCTACCTCTTGGGTGTCCCCTCCTGCCGACCCCCTGGTGGACCTCATTACCACCAGGGCGTGGAAGGAACCGGACACCGTGGAGCCAATCCCAAAAAGGCCCGACCGTATTCTCAGTCCCCCGGCTGACCGTGCCCATTGGAGTAAGGGGCCTCCGGTAGATGCCATGTTGACGGCGACGGCCACCAAGAGGGAACTTGCTCAGGAGAGTCCCTCAGTCCATCCCCCGAGCAAGGAGTCTCGGATGATGGACCGCTTGGGGAAGCGGATGTTTAGTTCAGCGACCTTCTCTGTGAGGGCGCTGAACTATCTGGCACACGTGATTAGGATGCAGTGGGATCTTATAAAAGAATACGCTGCACCCCCCCCCCCCAGAGTCCATGTCGGAGGAGGACAAAGTGCTGCACTCCACCCGCATGGCCACTCTCAGGTCCGTCACTAATACCTCTATGCGGCTACTGTCCCATGCTACGGAAGGTGCCGCTAGAGCCGCAGGGGCAGGCCTAGTTACTAGATGTCAGGCCTGGCTCCGTCATTGCGATTTCTCAGAGCCCTTCAAGGCGTCCTTTGCGAACGCCCCCTTCGATAGTGCTGCCCTCTTTGGCAAAACTGTTCGCGACACTTTGACCCAGAGCGAGAAGGACGGGAAGACACTGTCTGCCGTCGGAATCCGCTTCTCTGCACCCCAGAGGCCCTATTCTAGGAACCAAAAGGGTCAGAAGAAGATGTGGTTCCGGAAGTCGCAGCAATCCCAGCCTGCTCTGGACAACCAGTCCTTCCGTGGCAGAGGAGGACAGGGAGGACGCCGCCCTAGGGGCAGAGGGGCTCCTAGGAACTTCGAGTCCAGAGAACCCTTCTCTGAACAGCCCGCGCAGCAGCCCTGAGGGGTTGCCCAGCTGCTCCACTCTGGAGGCAGTCGGGCGACGTTTTTCGGAGCACCTAGCGGCATGGGAGTCCATAACATCAGACCACTGGGTTCTCCAGATTATATCCAGAGGATACCGTATCCCCTTTCTTCACTTGCCAAAATTGAAGTCCCTCCCCGACGTTCCACCCGGTCAGTGGGAGGCCGCTTTGGCAGAAATTGGCCATCTGCTAAAGAAAAGAGCCATCCAGGCCGTCCCCCCAGACCAGATCGGATCAGGGTTCTACTCCAGGTTCTTTTTAGTGCCAAAAAAGACGGGGGATCTAAGACCAATTTTAGACCTTTCACTCTTGAACCTGGCAGTTCCCAAGGAGAAGTTCCGAATGGTCACGTTGCAGTCTATTCTCCCCCTTCTGGGAGAAAATACTGGATGTGCTCCATAGACCTCAAGGATGCGTACTACCACATACTAATGGACAGGCGCTCCAGGAGGTTTCTCCGCTTCCGGTTGGGAGCCAGTCACTACCAATTCCGGGTCCTTCCCTTTGGTCTCACCGCAGCCCCCAGGGTGTTCACCAAAGTATTAGCAGTGGTAGCGGCCCACCTGAGGCTTCAGGGGGTGCAGGTCTTTCCTTACCTGGATGACTGGCTTCTCACCGCCTCAACAAGGCATCTACTTCTCTTGGCGTGAGACTCCTTTCTCCATCTTGCTCCACGCCTGGGCATCACGATAAACACAAAAAAATCCAACCTAGCACCCACTCAGCCCATAGATTTTATAGGTGCCAGGTTAGACACGAGGAGACTGAGAGCCTTCCTCACAGCGGACAGAGTGCAAAGCCTACAGCTCCAGGTGCGGGCCATTCTCCACTCAAATTCAGTTCCGGCGGAGTTGGTCCTGAGGGCCCTAGGGTCCATGGCGGCAGCGATTGCGCTTCTTCCTCTCGCCAGGTTCAATATGCGTATCCTTCAATGGACTCTCATGGTTCAGTGGTCGTATCTTGCTCTTCCTATGCATCATCCCATTGCGATCAGCAAAGCGTGCAGGCGGTCCCTCCTGTGGTGGCTACACTCTCCAGATCTCCGCGGAGGCCGCCCCTTTTGTGCCTCTCCCCCTCTCGCCACGGTGACCACGGACGCCTCCCGCCTCGGGTGGGGGGGGCATTTTGCAGGCCGGACGGTCCGAGGCACGTGGGACGATTCAGAGACCTTGCTGCATATCAGTGTCCTAGAGATGAGAGCAGTGCTCTTAGCGTTGCTAGCACTTCAGGCCTTTCTTCCCTTGGGAACAATTGCGATTCAATCGGACAACATGTCTGTTGTCTGGTATATCAACAAACAGGGAGGAACCAGGTCTTACCCCCTTTGTCGAGAAGCCATGAGAGTGTGGGAATGGGCAATCTCCACCAACCGCTTTCTCATAGCAACGCATATTCCGGGTCGGTCCAACATCCTGGCGGACAAACTCAGTCGCACCATTCTCACCCCCTACGAGTGGTCTCTCAATCCTCAGGTAGCGGAACGCATCTTCGCACAGTGGGGAACTCCTTGTTGCGATCTTTTTGCGTCTCCCTCAAACACCAAATGCGACAGTTTTTTTGCCCTGATACCTCCTCCCGGAGGTTCTCCAAGAGACGCTCTGGTGCATGCTTGGCCACCCGGTCTTCTTTATGCTTATCCCCCTTTGCCTCTGATGCTCCAAGTTCTTCAGAAAGCCTCTCGGTTGGGGTGCAGAATGATCCTCATTGCTCCCTTTTGCCTCGACAGATCTGCTTCCCTTCCTAAGGTCTCACTCAGTGAATCCTCCTTGGATTCTAGATCCCATTCGGATCTGATTTCTCATCCATCCCATCTATCTCCTCCGAACCTGGACAACCTCAAGCTGACCGCTTGGCTGCTCCAGTTCCACTCCTGATCAGGACTCCCGGTATTTCGTCCCCTGTTAAGGCCATCCTGGTGGCAGCTCACAAGCCATCCACTAGGAAAGTCTACCGTAGCAAGTGGAAGCGGTTCTCTTTGTGGGCGGAACGGCAAGGCCTAAACCCCTTCACAGTTCCTCTCCCTTTGGTGCTTGACTTTTTAACCACTCTTTTTAATGATGGTGCCAGCAGTTCCACGGTCAAAGTACAGCTTGCAGCAATTTCTCATTATCACATTGGTCATGACTCCAGTCCACTGATGTCTGCCAAATTGTGTAAGATTTTCCTTAAAGGTACCTTTCTTCTCAGGCCCCCTATAAAGCAAGCGGTTCCTCCTTGGGACCTTTCCTTAGTTCTTCAGGCCTTGACCGCTCCCCTTGAACCTGCGGCTACTGTAGATCTGAAATTCTTATCTTTCAAGACTGCCTTCTTAGTAGCCTTTACTTCGGCCAAGAGAGTCTCAGAGCTTCAAGCATTATCAGCTAAACCTCCGTACTTGGTCTTTCATCCGGACCGTGTTTTCCTCAGGACCAACCCGTCCTTTCTTCCTAAGGTAGCTTCTGAAGCAAACATTAATCAATCCATTAACCTCCCTGTTTTCTTCCCCAAATATCAAAACAAGGGTGAGTACAAGCTTCACTCCTTAGACGTTCACAGGCAACTTAGATTTTATCTAAACAGGACTGCTGGTCATAGGCAATCCGACCAGTTGTTCATTTCCTTTGCTAAATTTAATTTGGGCAAGCCAATTTCCAAAGTCTCATTATCTTGCTGGATTTCACAATGTATCTTACTAGCTTATCAAGCTTCGGGAAGGCCCGCACCGGAGGGTGTACATGCCCATTCAACCCGGTCAGTCTCTACCTCGGCCGCCTTTAAGGCTAGGATTCCTCTAGATGATATTTGTGCAGCAGCCATGTGGGCTTCATCTCATACTTTTATTTCCCACTACAAGATGGATCTTGCATCTAGAGGTAGAGCATCCTTTGGCTCCGCGGTGCTCCGGAATATCCTTCCATGATGGCCGCCCAAGATTCAGGTAGCTGGGGACTCTGTCCCACAGGTTGCAGACAAATGAATCTCCTACTTCAGATTTAGAAGTTATGTACTCACCATAACGTTCCATCTGAGTAGGTGTATTCATTTGTCTGCAACCATCCCGCCCTCCTATCCCCCTGGCCTTTCAGTTTCCTGCATATGTTGTGTTACCCTTTTCAGGGTGTTTATGCTGTTGGCAAACTCGATCTGAGCTCATGTAGGGAGAGCAGGGCATTATGGGTGAGGGGAGGAGCTGAGAGCTTGGATCCATAGCTGGTAAACCATGCCGGTTCGGATCCGATGTCGGATCCATAACCCACAGGTTGCAGACAAATGAATACACCTACTCAGATGGAACATTATGGTGAGTACATAACTTCTAATTTGGGACAAGAATGTGATGTAAAAGAACTTGAGCAAGAGGGAGTGTATAAATATTTGGGAATTGATGAAGGATCAACAATAAAACATTTACAAATGCAAATAAAACTTATTAAGGAATGTTTTAGAAGACTTAAATTATTCTAAAAACAGCGTTGACATCTAGGACAATATTTTCATTTCATCACAGAAAACCTTGTCGTCACTAATGATTCTTGATAGCCTTACCATCTGTCCTTTGATTAAATTCTTCCTTTGATGGTAAGGGTGACAACTATCAAAGTGTAAAAAAGAATTGGAATGTGTTTTTTTCCGATAAATGTTGGTATCTATCCTACCGTTGTTTTTATATAATAATATATCAAGATATTCACAGTAATTATTAACTATCTTACTAGTGAAACTCAAAAAAGTAGTTGTGTTTAAGAATGATTCAAATTCAATAAATCTTTCTCTGGTACCCTTCCAGAAAATCAAAATATCGTCCAAAAACCTCAAGTAGAGAACAACATCATCCCAAAAACATGAAGAAAACAACATTTGTATCTCCCACAAAGCCAACACAAGGTTGGCATAAATGGGAGCACATCGTGCCCCCATCGCTACCCCAGTTTTTTGTCTGAAATATTCACCATTTAAGAATATATAATTATTTTCGAGAACTAATTCCATTAATTCCCTTAAAAATTTACACTTGTCATTACTGAATGTACCAAACTTGAGTAGGCTTGCCTCAAACATTTCTAAACCTTGCTTGTGCGGTATTACAGTAAAAAGGCTCACAATGTCAATAGTGATCATAGAAAACTCACCCTTGTCACCCTTACCGTCAAAGGAAGAATTTAATCAAAGGACAGATGGTAAGGCTATCAAGAATCATTAGTGACGACAAGGTTTTCGGTGATGAAATGAAAATATTTTCTAGTTTGTTTTCTGACAGAGGATACCCAAAGGAATTGATTGACAAAACAAGTACTGAGATACGGACCAAAAGAAAACATATTTATCAACCGATTATTAAGTTTGGTACTACAAATATTATTGGCGAGAATAGACCATTTATTGGCAATGATGCTTTAGTCATCCCCTACAATGATACATCCATGAAAATAGTAAACGCTGTAAGAGAAAGTCAGTCTAGTGTATTTACGAACAATGATGAATGTATAGATATTTTGGGGTTATTGCCTAAAATTACCTACAGTCGAGGTATGAATTTAAGAGAGTATTTTGAATCAACACAGGGTATGAATACATACCTTAAGTCCAAGATGGGCAAATGTGGTGTATGTCATGTCTGTAGATATATTAATGATGGTCCATATGTAGTAGTCCCAAACTTTGGAAAAACTATTAGATGTCTGGGACACTGCAACTGCAAAACAAAAATGGTAGTATATCTTGCTACATATTCTACATGCCCAGCATACTACATTGGGAAAACTATTAGGATGCTTAAAGACCGAATAGGAGAACATGTAAGAGATATCAAAAAGAAGAAAGACACTAGTGCACTTTATTTACATAGTATAAGATGTGACAATTTTAAAAGGTTTTTATTTTTTGTGATTGATAGAATACCTTATAACAATAACAAATGTGGTGACGAAAAAACATTATTAGAAGTTAAGGAATGTTTGTGGCAGCTAAGATTTAATGCAAACATGTACCCTGGTATCAATGACTACATTTCTATAGCCAGTATACTCAAATATAAGTCATAATTCATATAGTTACAGTTGTATTCAATTTTTATAAATTTTTATAAGTATTTAAGGTCTATTTAAATAGTTTTGTTTTGTGTGTTTCATATCAATAAAATTAATATATTAATTTTTATATATTTTTAGTAATGGGTTCAAGTTGTAATTAAGATTACTTTTAACTATCATATTTATTACAAGTATGTATTACAAACAATAGATGTTTTTGCATTAATCACAGTTGATTAATAAATTGAATAACTATCAATTGCTGCTTCTATTTAAACTGAGATTTTTGTGAATGTGATTGTACTCTGATGATGCCCACTGTATGGGTGAAAGCGCTTAGTACTTTGTTGGTGTGTTAACAAGATTACTAGCAATAAACCTGTGTTCTGCAAGTGGATTTGGTTCGTCTCGACTGTTTTACTGGTTATTTTATCTGTTGGAATTCTAATTTAGCAGAAGCATATCGGCGTCAAGCAGGAACGGAAATCAAACCAAAAGTAGATAAAAATCAGGCAGCAATTGAATATGCCAAAAAACAAACAAAAAAAAGACTATAAGGAGAAGGACAGGATGAAAAGGCAAGAAATGTGGAAAAAGCATAAATATAGTTGCAAATATAGAAAACTTCTGGAAGAACCTCATGGCGATCAGGAACGAATGCAGGAGTGGTTAAGGAGAGGTGAATTTAATCCAAGAGATGAAAGGTTTAATATTGGCAGCCCAAGACAGTGGGCTGCTTACACGCTGGGTTTACAAAGTCCATTGAACATGTGGGAGAAACCGAATTGGAAACAGTCACACACTTTTATGCTGGTTGTGGCATACTAATGGCAGAAGGATTGTATCCTGAAAGGCATAATAATGTATAAAGACTGTTGCACTGGGGATTGAAGTGCTGAAAAACACTGGAAACATGAACCACAAAGCATCATAGAAAATTATTAAGTTTATATCACATGGGATCACCCATTACCAACAGTTCAAACGATTGATGCTAGAAAACTGGATATAGTGGTCCAAGAAAAGAAGACAAAAGTACCATTGATTATTGAAATCGCTACACCCATTGACTGCAGTGTCCTGCATACAGAGAGACACAAAGTCATAAAATAACAAGATCAGCAGGTAGAAATGAGAGCAATGTGGAAGAAAGATACCCAGACAGTTCCAATAGTAGTAGGAGCAATGGGTCTTATAAAAAAGAATCTACAGTTGGATTTATATATGATACCAATCCATGTAACCCCATACAAATTGCAGGAGGAGTCATTATTGGGCACATTGCGGGTGCTGCGAAGAGCACTACTGGCTAACAGCAGAGAGTGAAGCAATACTAATTTCATGAATTTTAATTGTACTTTGACTTAGGAATGGGGTCCATTCCCATCATGGTATTAGAAACCCCAAAGACTTGGGGAAATTAAAGAGGGAAGCAAATTAACTTATGGGCAGTTTAGTATAACCAACCAGCCAGCATGTTTTTTTGGGAGGTGGGAGGAACCTGAGATAATTATGGAAAACCCTCCCAGTCACAGGGAGAACATACCAGCTCCATACTGTCCAAGAATATTTTGTACAGGAAACTGGATGTTTATAAAGTACACTTTGTTCATTTATGTGTCAATGTATTGGAACAATTGCATCCTGAATTCCTAAGAGCCAATTTACAGTTCTTTTTTTTTTTTTTTTTTTTTTTTATCCAAGGAGTTTATATGCTTAAAAACATCAATTTAAGAATAAATTATTATTTTAGTTGTAGTAGTTCAGTATATTTGTGATTTCACATGTTGTATATTGCTTTCATGAGGAAAAAGGACTTTGAGTGTGTTTGTTTTGTGGAAGAAAAACCCAAGACCTAGATAGGAATTCAGCTTTTGATAATGTCCCAGGTCTGAGGAAGCGTATTTAAAATACGCGAAAGCGCTTACCGTTCTCCAATAAAAATCTTGATTTTAACTTTTATGGTCTGGTCGTGGTGAGTCCGAAGTTTTGGTATATTCATAATGTCCCATGTGTTAGAAACACATGGGTAAAGTTTACAGTTTTGATTTATGTATTTATTTGTAGTTTAACTGGGAAAGTCCACTGGGCCTAGATAAGCCCATTTTCAGTGGAGGCCCGGGGAGAAAAGCTCCAAAAAACAGTATTTGCAATATCTACAATAAAAAAAACTGAAATACAGTATTTGCAATATTTACAAAGAAAAAAAAATTCAAACAATATCAAATGTATATGAAGACAAAAGTGAACAGTTGAACTGGAAATATACATACAACTTTTATTTTTTAGGTTGGATTTGCAATAGGAAGGGGTAAAAGAGGTGGGAAGCATCAGGTGGGGTGAGAGTAGGAACATTCCCAGAGAGAGGAGAAATGAGTGGAGTAAGGTCTTAAAGGTAGAGAGACCTTAAGTTATATCTGTTGGATCATAAACAAAACAAACCCAACAAATGCCTTGAAGTAGTCAAAATTGTTGCTTATTGCTATGAAGCTTTGCATATTTTTCGTACTTATTTTGCTTCTCACCACCCAGTCCTATGCTGCCTCTAGCTGATTCCCCAACTTTGGTGCTCACCCAATGGCTTCTTTCAGGGCATGCTGGTATGGCCTTTCACCAGCTGCACCTCTTGACCTCCTCGGGAAGTAAACATTGTGGTAACTCAGTATTTTAGCCCAAGGGAATAAGTGAACCCATGTACAGTTGTGAACGTAGAGTGGGGAACTGTTATCTTTGTGGCAATTGGTCATGTCACTGTAGCAATGGAAGCAGCTAATGAAATGATGTCCAGACACAGTCACCAGCTCATTACCATTTTATCACATTTACCCCAGGCCAGCCTTACCAGCATCCCTAGATATTTCCCAGTCACAAGTTGCTGGGGGAAAAGATGAATGCTCTGACTTTGCACCCTCAGGCTATTTGTTGTATCATCAGAAAGAAAATGTATGCTCTGAAATTAAAGTAAAGCCTTTTTTGGTATGTCACTGCAGCTGTTTTTCTGTTTTATATTGCATGAAATTTTACACATACATACAAAGCTATAATGTGAGAGTGTTCGATCTCGCCGTTTGTTCTTACACCTGGGTTCGGAGCCGATCCTCGGCTCCGTGTCGGCCGTTGCAAGCTGTGCATCGAGAAGAAGCTCGAGACTAACCTAACTCCCACAATCCCCCTCTGCCTTTACCTCAGATCTAGTTTGCCGCTGCAGCGTTCGCATCACTTGATCGAGCTCGAGCACCTAAAGCTAAGATTTAAATATCTTTTTCTTATATTTCTTAAGAATTATTTTTTTCTAAAAAGTTATTTAGTGACTGTGTGTGTGTGTGTGATACTGTTTCGAGGAATTCTCGGTTCCGTTTAAAGTTATTTTAAACTTTATTAGAGTTTCCCTCGGGGCCTATCCCCACCCTTACTGGATTGACTACCGGATAGACATTCTCTTTACTGGATTTGACAAAATTACCGGATTGGACATACCTACTGGACTTGACTTTTACTCCTCTTTGTTAGCTTTACTTAAGATGTCTGAGAAAGCTAAATCTGGTTTTAAACGTTGCCAATGTGGGCAAAAGATGTCAGTTACTGACAACCATAGTCACTGCGTCTACTGTCTTGGCCCTCTCCATCTGCAAGAAGACTGTTCAATTTGTCATTCTTTCAGTGGAAGGGTCATGACAGATAGGCGCAGGAAACTCATGGATAGGGGTCTTTTAAAACCTACCTTTCAAGAGGCTCTGGATGCTTCAGACCAGGCATCCAAATCCTCGAAGAAATCGAAGACGTCGGAGCCCAAGTCATCGGCTCCGAGCTCTTCAGTTAAAGTTCGATCACCGCTTCCACAGACTTCGGGACCGAGTGTTCAACTGTTGTCAGTTTCCGAGCCTCGAGTCTTGGAACCAGTGACGGAGCTCCCTCCCCCGACACTGTTGAGGTCGGCTCCGTCTTCGATTCCTTCGACGAGCTCTTCCAGACCCCTCTCCGATACCGATGTAGACCGCGTGGTGCAGAAGTTAATGGAGAATACAGCCTTATTCAAACTCATCTCGGTCTCCTCTCAATTGGTGTCGAGACTTGAAGGCCTTCCCTTATCTCCATCTGTTCCTCCTCCAAGACCTGTCCAGTCTTTGGAGCCAGAAGAGGCTGATCTGCTGATTGTGGAGCCCTCGGTGCCAGAACCGTCCTTCTCTCGGTCGGCTCCGTTCACCTCGACTCTGTCGGATCCGGTACCGGAGTCTCGGAGCCGAAGATCCATCCTTGGTTCCAGGACCGAGAGTCAGACCGATGTTTCGGTTCCGACGCTCCCTCTCGGGGCCTCGACTCGGTTCCGTCCTCGGGGTCGATGCCTTCGGTGCCTGTTTCGGGGATTCTTCCCATTTCTTCGGAACCGGGAGATACCTCGACTCGGGACCCGGGGGCCTTCGACCTCATGAGGAAGGTTTTGTCTAACCAGACAACCACATCAGCAGAAGCAGCCTCTCCTCCCCTTAAAGGACCGTTATCCTCCTCTGCACCCACGGCTACATCTAAGCGTCGAGCACCTGTGTCTCAGCCACCCCTGGAGGGTGCCCCCTCTTCCTCGGAGGCTTCTTCGGATGCTCCCCCCGAAGAAGTCCCTAGGAAAAGATTGTGTAAGAGGAGACACTTAGATTCTCCACAAGAATCATTGACATCAGACACTGACTTGGATGAGTCAGAAGGGTCCCCAAAGTCACCTTCAGAGGATGTCTCTTTTCTGACATCTTGGAGATCCTAAAGCAGAGAGGTGATTGGCAATCCCTCCCCCCTTCTGAGGATGAGTCAGTCTTGCTGAAGGCATTTGGTGCTCGCCCTTCCTCCTCCTGGGTCACTCCGCCCTTCGATGAGTTAATGGAGCTGATTGCTCGAAGGCCGTGGGAGACACCTGACACGGTGGAACCAGTCCCTAGAAAGCCTAATAAGTATATTACTGCACCCCAAAACAAGGCTTATCTCACAAAGGGAGTTCCAGTGGACGCTATGGTGGTGGCAGCGGCCACGAAAAAGGAGATGTCAGAATCTTCCTCATCTGTCCATCCGCCTAACAAAGATTCTAGGACTATGGACAGGTACGGGAAGCGCATTTTTAGTTCAGCGGCTTTTTCTATGCGATCCCTGAACTATTTGACCCACTTTACACGACTACAGAGGGATCTAATCAAAGAGTTGGGAGATACCCTCCAGGGTACTACAGATGCTGCTGTTTCAGAGAAAGTTACAGCACATCTCAATGCCCTTACATCCATTGTAAACTCGTCCATGAGGCTGATCTCATACGCAGCCGAAGGATCGAGTAGGGCAGCAGCTTCAGCGATTGCTCTTCGTAGACAATCCTGGATGTGCTTATGTTCATTTGCGGAAGCCTTCAAGTCTTCCTTTACTAACGCTCCATTTGACGGTGCCACTCTCTTTGGCCCCAAAGTAAAGGAGACCCTTACCCGGTGTGAACAGGAGGGAAAGACTCTGTCTGCTGTCGGAGTCCGTTTTTCCACCCCATCCAGACCGTACCCCAAAGGGCAACATGGTGGAAAAATGTGGTTTCGAAAACCCCAAGGATCTTTCCCAGGCACACAGGGTGATGCCCCCTCTAGAGGCAGAGGAGGGGGCAGAGGTGGAAGACGCTGCCCCGGCGGCAGAGGGGGTCCGCAAAACCAAGGTGACAGGGATACACCCCCTGGAAAACCTTTCCAGCACTCCTGAGAGGAGGCCCAACTGTCCTGCTCTGGAGGCAGTCAGGGGTCGCTTAGCTTTATACCCTCAGGCCTGGCAAAATCTTACATCAGACAACTGGGTAAAAAGCGTTGTTACCAGAGGCTACAGAATACCCTTCCTACTGCCCCCCATTCCAATGAGAAGACTCCCAGATGTGCCGCCCCATCTGCGAGATCCTGCAACTATAGAAATTTCAAAGCTGCTAGAAAAAAGAGTCATCCAACCAGTCCCAGCGGACCAAAGAGGATTCGGAACTTACTCAAGGTTCTTTTTAGTTCCAAAGAAGACAGGGGACTGGAGGCCGATTCTGGACCTAAGCAACCTCAATACCTTCGTCAAGAAAGAAAAGTTCCGAATGGTCACGCTTCAATCGATCCTTCCATTTTTACAGAAGGACGACTGGATGTGCTCAATAGATCTAAAGGACGCGTACTACCACATCAAAATGGCCAGGGCGTCCAGGGATCACTTGCGCTTCCGGCTGGGAGCCAGCCACTTTCAGTTTCGAGCCCTGCCCTTTGGTCTGACCTCAGCCCCAGGGTTTTCACCAAATGCATGGCAGTGGTGGCGTCTCACCTGAGACGCCTGGGTTTGCAGGTGTTTCCGTATCTGGACGACTGGCTCCTATCTGCCACCACCCAGCGTCAACTGATTCAGGCCAGGGATTACACACTACAGCTTTGTGTTCACCTCGGAATTTCCGTAAATTTTGAAAAATCTTCACTACAGCCATCACAGCATATCTTATTCATAGGAGCAGAATTGGATACACATCATTTAATTCTAAGGCTTCCTCCAGAAAGGATAGCCTCACTACAAAGCCACATATCTCTTCTTCTGTCATCCAGAAAATCCCCAGCAAAACTGGTTCTGAAGGTTTTGGGTCTCATGGCAGCTTCCTTCATTGCGATACCATTGGGAAGACTGCACATGAGAGTTCTGCAATGGCTACTGTTTGCACAATGGTCGTTCCAACAACTTCCTCTGACACACGAAATTCTGATCATGAACACATGCAAATCACACCTAGCCTGGTGGCTTCAAACTTGCAACCTTTCCAGCGGAAGACCATTTGTGCTACCCACGCCGACAGCTACGGTGACCACGGACGCTTCCCTGATAGGGTGGGGGGGCATCTTTCAGGGACAGACAGTCCAAGGCGAATGGACCAAGTTAGAGTACAATCTGCACATCAATGTTCTAGAGTTGAGGGCAGTGTTTCTAGCGTTGCAACACTTTGCTCCCCTTCTTCCTCTAGGGACTATTGCAGTTCAGACGGACAACATGTCCGTAGTCTGGTACATAAACAAGCAAGGGGGAACCAAGTCTTATCAGCTATGCAGAGAGGCCATGAGAATCTGGCAATGGGCGGAGTCCACGGGTCGCTTTCTGATCGCAACGCATATCCCGGGGTCATCCAACGTCATAGCCGACAGGCTGAGCAGAGCAATCCTGTTGCCTCACGAGTGGTCCCTCAAACAATTAGTTGCGAAGAGAATTTTTCGCAAGTGGGGCCAGCCTTCCTGCAATCTTTTTGCGTCTCCAATGAACGCCAAATGCAGGAGCTACTTTGCCCTATTACCCCCTCCAGGGGAAGTCCCCAGGGACGCGCTGGTTCACGATTGGCCCCCGAGTCTCCTGTACGCTTTTCCTCCCTTTCCCCTGATTGCAAAGTTTCTGCAGAAAGCCAACAACTTGCAAAGGACGATTATCCTCATTGCCCCATTCTGGCCTCGTCAAATTTGGTTCCCCTTTCTTCTGGCACATCGCATTCGGGGACCCTGGATGCTGGACCCGGAACCAGATCTACTGACCCACTCGTCAGGGGCTCCCCACCCCTCGCTCTTGTCACTCCACCTAGCAGCTTGGCTGCTCCTTACTTAGCCAGGTCTGATCTTCTCTCACCTGCAGTTCAGAATATACTAGTAGCTTCTCATAAAGCTTCCACTACAAAGACCTACACTAGTAAATGGAAGCGTTTTGTGTTCTGGGCAAATACACAGCATTTGGACCCTGTTATAGCTCCTTTAAACAAGATCTTGGAGTTTTTAACAGAATTGTTCCACCAAGGAGCTTCTCCAGCCACTTTAAGGGTGCAATTGGCTGCCATTTCCAACTTTCATGTGGAAGAATGTGGGGCACCTGTTATGGCTCACAGACTTTGTAAGGCCTTTTTAAAAGGGTCTTTCCATATTAGACCACCAGTTAGAACTCCTACATCTCCTTGGAATCTAAATCTCTTATTATCTAAGTTGATGTTACCTCCATTTGAGCCAGCCTCCTCTTGTTCATTGAAGTATTTGTCGTGGAAGACCCTCTTTTGGTAGCCATTACATCCGCTAGGCGAGTGTCTGAGCTTCAGGCTCTTTCCATTAAACACCCTTATCTGATCTTTCATTCTGACAGAGTATCTCTTCGCACTAATCCATCCTTTCTCCCCAAAGTCTGCTCTATTAATAACATTAATCAATCCATTGAACTGCCTACCTTTTTCAAAAATCACTCCAATAAGTTGGAGTATATGTTACACAAGTTGGATGTTCATAGACAACTTAGATTTTACTTGGATAGAACAAAGGATCACAGGAAATCTGATCAAGTTTTGTAGCTTTCGCTGATAGCAGGAAAGGTGTAGCAGTTACTAAACGAACCCTTTCCAAATGGCTAACTGATTGCATTATATTCGTTTATGATTCTTCAGAACAAACTTTACCTGTCAAACCCAAGGGCACTCTACAAGATCAGTTTCTACATCCCTGGCTCATGCAGCTCGCCTACCATTAGACACTATTTGTGCAGCTGCCACTTGGTCTAAACCACATACGTTCATTTCTCATTACAAGGTAGACAGGGTTTCTAGGGACAGGGCAACCTTTGGTTCCACTGTGCTCAAGAACGTTCTCCCGTGAGTTCCTCAGGAACATGGAGCTAGGGACGCTACCCAGGTGTAAGAACAAACGGCGAGATCGAACACTCTCACATTTAGAAGTTATGTCCTTACCATAACGTTCCATGTGGAGTGTTCATCTCGCCTTTGTTCTTACATTCCCACCCTCCCACCCTCAAGAAGAACGTACAGTTTGGTGCCTGGTCTCGATTATTTGGCTTCTGCTTTGCAGTGGTTGTATATATATGTATATCTTGTATATATATATGGATAAGTGCTTGTACAGTTATGTTGTTTGTTTTTGCATGATTATGCTCTCTCTCTGACTTCTGGTTTGCTTGCAAACTAGATCTGAGGTAAAGGCAGAGGGGGATTGTGGGAGTTAGGTTAGTCTCGAGCTTCTTCTCGATGCAGAGCTTGCAAGCGGCCGACACAGAGCCGAGGATCGGCTCCGAACCCAGGTGTAAGAACAAAGGCGAGATGAACACTCCACATGGAACGTTATGGTAAGGACATAACTTCTAATTTCAGAACTTCAAAATTTACATTTTAAAAATATTGCCGTTTTGTAATGGTCAGCTTTCAGAAAATTCAAGTCCTGGATTGTTACGTTTAAAATGATATTTTTGCAAAAGCTCTGGCTGATGTTTGGAGTTTAGTTTGACTGACGATGCCAGATATTCTAAGTAAGAGCACGATACAGATATATGCAAAACAAAGTAATGTCCATTTTAACTTGAAATGGAAGCTAGTGCTACCCTATTCACTATATTTATATCAGACAGCAAGTCTTATAAATGTAATTGCTTCCATTATATGTAGAAATGTTTATTTAATCAACTGGCAAAAATGTGTTTGTTTAAAGTTATACAAGTCCATCCTAAAGTGCTTATAGACATATAAACTTGCAGTATGACTCCACCATAATGGAAATACTCACTGAAAACTCCAGTCCTGAAATAAAGATCCTACTGCTTGCTTAGAGTTTAAGCCAATATCATTTCTAAATAGGGACTACAAAGTTGTTTCTTTCTATGTATGTTGAAAGAATGAAAGTTCATGCATCAACTGTGTGAGACCAAACAAGCTTCATTCTACACAGACATACTCAAGATAATATCAAATGAATTTTAACTCTATTGGATTATGTCAATAACAAAAAATCTAGAAAAGACTCTTGCTTAAATATAGAAATAAAATGTATTTACAGTATTAGAAGAATTTAAATTTTCTGAGGAATTTATAAACTTGATCTGAAAACTTTAATGTAACACATGTTAAACTAGACACGCATCTTTATCGATTAATAGTTGAAAACTGTGCAAAGTAAGCATGCCCTCTATCACCCATTTGTTTGCTTTAGCAGTGGAACTGTTAGCTTCTGCTGTAAGACAGGAGGATAATATCACAGAAATCAAAGAAGGTGTTAATTGTTTTATTTAGTGTTTACTGGGGTAGTACACTGATAACTGTTTGCAGGCGTAGCCCAAGTGAAGAAATTCACAAAAAATAAAATGGAACAAATTCACAAACATAGTAATCACAGAAAATAGATAAACACATAGGCAATTGAAACAATATATAAATATTAACATAGAAAACAAATGTGAATTAATTTTAATAGTAAGTGGGTTTTTTGTCCAGTGGAAAAGCACTTTCAGTCAGTCATTTTTTGGGGGGATTGCCAGAGTTTGGGTGTTAGAATGAAGAAGGAATGGTTAGTACTGTGCTGTTTGGTCTCAGGTGTCTGGAATGAGGAATTTAGTTGGGAGAGGTTGCGGAGGTTGTAGGGGGTGGTTTTATTATGGAGTTTTTCAGCAAGCAGTGGGAAGGTTGAAGTAGTTTTAAAAGAAAAAACCCTAGGAGTAGCACTGTTCTGTAGGAGACTGGTAGTCATTTGGCTTTGGAGAAGGTGATGCAGTGATGTTCCTGAGGGGAGATTGGAAAGGAATCGTCAGAGTTTTTTAGTGGACTTTAGAGTGGATGAATTTGTCTTAGAAGCAGTTGCTAGGATGGGGATCCCATAGTCAGGTTTACCAAGGAGGGCTACTTTGTCAGTTTTAGCTCTAGCTGGTCAGGAGAAAAGAGTCCCCCCCTCAAGACCAGAATATAAAAGAACTGATCTTTTTTCCTGGTGTTTTCATTGTAGCTTTGGAAGGTAAGTGACTGGTCTAGTCATAAAATTAAGTATTTGAAGAATGTGGTTGTTTCTTTTGGGGAATTATTGAGATCTGTGATGTTGACGTTTTGATTTTTTTTCAGCTTTTTTGAGGCTCTAAATATCATACTTTCTGATTTGGAGGAGTTTAGAAGTAGCATATGGTTGTTTAGCCAAGATTTAGGGTAGTAGAGGTCAGACTGACACTGGGTTTGAATTGTTGAATGTGAGGGACTGGATCAAAGAATAACCTTGTCATCTGCTTAAAGAATGATATGAAAGATAGGTAGATCAGCATGTAGTTTGTTAATAAAGATTGAAAACAGTGTTTGAGTGAGTATAGATACTTGAGATACCCTTCTGGTAAAGGATGCTAGAAGTCATATGGATGAGCCTGTTTTACTGTGAAATACCGGTTTGTTAGGAAATGTTGAAACCACGTGACGGTGTTGGGGCTAACCCAGTTTCTTGCAGGGAATGAAAGAGCAGGAAGTGGTCAATAAGATCAAAAGTTTTGGTAAGGTCAATGAAGGAAGATCATGAAAGGATTTCTTTATCCATGTTGAGAAGGATCTCCTCCGTAAGTGACCATAGTGCAGTCATTATGCTCCAGCCAACCCAGAATCCAAGATTGAAGATGTGGCACTGTTGGATGTAAGTAGGGACCTATGTCAGTTGATCAAGTTTTTAGAAACTTGAAGTCCGTTTTGGTGAGACAGTATGATTGAATTTCCAAAAACTCTACATTAAAAAAAATCTATCTTTTTTATGTTTTTGCAGGCAGGCAAGAAATCCCTGCACCCTCCACATCCCCTGCAAATGATATATATACCAATTCCGAGATCACACTATATTGGGGAAAATGGTAAGGTTCCCATTCATCACTGTACCGCAGTTTCCATTCAAAAGCTTAAGAGTTTTTGGAAATTCTTTCATATTGTCTTGCCGATAAGAATTTCACGTTTCTGAAAACTAAACTGATATAGATCTGTAAGTGGATAGTTGTTTGTACATTAGTTTTTCCAAGTATTTTCTCAAGTGTAGGGAGGATGGAGATGGAGTGAAAGTGGAAGGCATTTTCTCTCTCGAGACTGTTTGGGCAGGGGGTTTGAGGAGTCATTTTCCATATGTCTGGCATTGTATTTTGAGTTGAAGGAAAACTCCACTTTAGAACTGAACAAAAATCTATTTTTTCACTCTTCTCTTTGTTTTCTGAGCTATTTTAACACTTCAGAATCACTCTTTGTGCTTCTTATCGAATTTGTGTTTTTCACAAAATGACTGCCAGTGGGTTTGACAGTTCAACATAATCTTGTTTTCCTTCATGCCTTTCTCTTTCCCATAATCCATTTCAGTTCTATTGTATATTAATAATGTTAGACATAAGGAAGTAGTGGTGTATTCTCATATCATTGGCATATATTGGGATTAGTGTCAGTCAATGTCATCTTGTATACCTTCTGTAACAGGAATAATTTTATTTCTTGAGTGGCCCTCATTCGTGTGTGTCTCAAAGCTTGTTTTATAGTATATTAAGGAGTTAAACAGCTACGGCCAAAAAGTAGCTAAATTACAAGCCTTTGTTCAAAGTATCTTTTTGTAGTGTAAGACAGTTCCCGCCCTCTGAGGTGTCAAAACTGTGAATTCACTGAGAGATCTTTGCAGTTTGAATAAGTAAGTGACAGCCTGCTACTGGAAAGGATTTGAAAATAATTCTGCTTCTTAGTGCCAGCAGTGGAAAACTTTTACTTTCATTCATTCATTCATCCATTTATTCATGTATTTTCACAGATAGGTATTTTCACATTCATGTATTCTTATAGATTGATATTTTCACAAAAGTTGTAGAACATGCTTTATTTTCATTTGTTTTTAAAGTCGTGTTCTTTTCCTCCTTAACTAAGTCTACAGTAAAGTAAGACCAACTTTTTATTCCTTATCGTGTGGTAACTATTTTTTTCTGAGGCACAAATATCTTGTAGCATTATATTATCTGTTGTTTCTTGTTATTCTGCTCATATAGTGATTTGTTAAAGTACAGGAAGACAACTCTTTTACAAACTTGACTACTAAATAATGACACATTATTCTATTCGCCAGCCCCTGCAGTAGGATTTTTGTGGGGGTTGAATATTGTAGGAAATTCTTTATCATTTGCATTTGTTTTATAACTACTGTAATCTTATGTTCTTTTTCTCCTTACCATGCTGTTCTGTAATTCTACAGCTCTGTATTACCAGCTTTCTATTCTTTATCTTTGGGTTACAGCTCAGATGTCTTTTAACATTATTCTTCTGTTTTAAATTTATTCTGCTCATCATCTGATTTGTTAATATACAACATGGTCACTGATCAGCAAAAACTAAGTCCTTGGTAATGACATAAGTACTGCTTGTGCTCTAGGTTCTGTAAGACTTAGAAATTAATGTGTACTTTGCAAACTGAACTCTGGATGGTTACAACTATCAGTGAATTGAGGCATGTAGCAACGCACTTCTGTTGCTTTAACTGAACTTGTGATATAGGGTTCATAGGGTTCATAGGTTTATACTAGGCTATCTGCCCTAAGGCATTTATAAGCCTAGCCCAAATTTTTGTGGCTTACGCCACCCCTTATATGAAAAAATACTGTGCCCATTAGTTTGTTGTGCCTCTGTCCAGCAGTGACACAGATATGATTCCCGGGGTAAACCTACGATCTCCCATCCACAGGTCTAGATTTCTCTTGAACAGAGTCAGCGAGGTGCTCTGCCTCACATGGACCGGGATTTTATTCCACAGCATAGGGAGTCTCTGAGTGATAAATCTATCCCTCCAGCACGTCCTATTTATAGCCGTGCTAAGGTTTAAGTCGCTTGCTCTAGTAGTTTTGGTGGATTTGGATTTTTTGAGGTGGAGCATGTCCATTAATTCCGGGTTGGACATGGCCTTGTATGTCAGGCACATGTCACCTCTGAGCAGACGGTATGCGACTGAATAGAGCTGGAGTTTCTTCAATCTGGCAGCATATGACAGATTTTGGAGTCCCTTTATCCTTTTGGTGAGGAACTTTTGGGGTCTCTCCAATTGCTGCAGATGTCGGGTGAGATACATCCCGAATGGGGCATTGTACTCTATCATTGGTCTGATAAGTGAAGAGTACAGTGGAACAATGACCTCACTAGATCTGGATGTGAATCCCTTCATGATCAGGTGGGCAATGTAGAAGGTCTTTCTAACCACTTTAGCAATGTGAGTGTCAAAAGAAAGGCCACTGTCAACCTGGGTCCCCAGATCCCTGATAACCTCTTCTGTGCTTAGTGGATTGCCACCTATATGGTAGCTTGGGGTTACCTTGTTTTTCCCGAAGGGTATGACTATACATTTTTGGCGTTTAACTTCAGGCCATGGCTCTGGCACCAGCTATCTGTTTCCGTGAGTCCCTTCTGAAGGATATCCATGTCCGATGCACTTTCCACTATGGCCCAGTTTGCAGTCGCCTGCAAACTTTGTCAGCCAAAGTCCTCCCATGTTGGCCTGTACTTCTGAGAAGTAGATGCCAAACAATAGGGGGCCAAGGACCGAGCCCTGTGGGACACCACTTGTGACCGGCTTGGAGTCTGACACAGCGCCAGCAACTCTAACCCTGTGGGTTCTGTCCTTAAGCCAGTTTGCAACCCATCTTGTGACATATGGGTTTACATTTAAGCTGGTAAGTTTTTCTACAATACCCGAGTGGGGTATTGTGTCGAAAGCCTTTGCAAGGTCAAGGTAGGCTGTATGGACTGCTTTTCCCTCATCAATGGCCTTGGTGACTGTTTCGAAGAAGTCGACCAAGTTCAAAAGGCATGATCTTCCCTTGACAAAGCCAAACTGGGTCGGGTCCAATGTCTGCAAGTCCCCTATATCTTTGTTTATGAGCTCCATTATGATCCTCTCCATAGCTTTGCAGACTAGACTTGTTAAGCTTATGGGCGGTAATTACCAGGGTCCGTGAGAGGCGCCTTTGTGGAGTGGGACCACAGTTGCCGTGACGCCACTCCTTGGGCACGTATCCTGTGGTAAGGCTGAGATTAAACAGCTGCCTTATGTGCGGGTTTAATTCCTCATTTAGCTCGTGTAGCACACAGCCGGGGACACCATCCGGTCCCATTGATGCTGTGTTTTTAGCTTTAGAGAGAGCAGCTTTCACCTGCGCATTTGAGATGTTCGGGAGGCTACACTCGGCTGGGATAATTATCTCTCCTTTAGGGGGGGAGAGGGGGGTGAAGTTTGCACTGAACCTGTCTGCCAGTATGTTGGCAATGTCTGTGGGTTCAGTGATTTTTGTATCATTTTGGACTAATTCTGAGCATATCTGGGAGTTTCCACCCAGGTTCCTAACATAGCTGAAAAAGGCCTTATGATTTTCCTTTGAATCCATGGCAATTTTTCTCTCAAAATTGGCCTTAGTTGATTTTATGAGTGCTCGTATTTTTTACTAATAATGATCAGGGGTGACTTCCCTTTTATGGATTTTGTTCTATCATGTAATAGCTTTCTCCTCTTATTGTAAAGTTTGTTAATGGCTGGGGTCCACCAGACTGGACGCTTGCCCTTTGTGGAAAGAGTCTTGGTTTTATTTGGGATTGCCTGATCCATGCAGTCCTGGAGGTGTTCATAGAAGGCATTTGTAAGGGCTTCCGAGCTTGGGTTGTGGTTTCCTCTGGCTCAGGGGCCTTGAAGGATACCACACCAGTCTTGAGTAGTGTGAAGTTTGCTTTAGAGAAGTTCTTCACTATGGTCTTTTGTTTGGGGTGGGGCGGGATGTGGATCTCCAGTGAGACTAGTTTATCATCAGATATCACCAATGAGGGATATACTTCGGTGTGGAGCATTTTGTCCCCATGTTTGTGACAATGAGATCTAGTATATTTTCTCCTCTTGTGGGAACAGTGACTAGCTGTTCCATGGCATTTGAATTTATGAACTCCAGGAACCGTTGGGCTAGAAAGTTAGGGCTTGAGTAATGTTCCCAGTCTATATTCGGGTAGTTGAAGTCACCCAATATGATGGTGTTTGGAGATACATTTATACCCTCCAGTGTCTTCAGGAAGGCTGTGTGGGGTTCCTGAGTTTGAGAGGGTGGCCTGTAGCATGCTACAATTTGTAGAGCAGTTTTGCCTATGGTTAGTTGCACCTGGATGGTTTCCGAAGCTTCGTGCGTTGCCACCAATCTGGAGGTGTGGGTATCCTTTATGAATATGGATACACCCCCTCCTTTTGTGGTGTGGTCCGGGTTTTGGGGCCGGAACGCATGATATGAGGTAAAACCTAATAGTGCCGGGGTGCTCTCAGGCATTAAGTGCAGAGGACTAAAGTTCTTCCTCCATCTCTAGGCATACATGGTTTGAATCTTTCTGTATTTATTTTTGTACTATATGACCTTGAGCAAGTCACTTTACCAGGCAGTGCTTTGGGGTTATTGGGAATTTGGGCTAGACTCCCTGATGGGCTCCTGGATTGCATGTATAGTGATAATTGTATGAACCTGTACCCCTCTCCTTTTATTCCTTTTTTCAATACAATTCACAACTATCAAAGTACTGTTTCTACATTACACTTCTTCAGTCTGTTATTAACTGTGATGGCTGTAGGTTTTGTAAGTGTCGAAATTCATAGCTTTCTTTGCATGTTAATCTTTTCTGCAATGTTCTTTTTTCAATCATAATTGTAGCAGTAATATGTTTACTGTACAAATCTTTTCCTTTCTGCACCAACTTTTCTTTATCTGTTCAATTTTCAGCTCACTTCCCTACATTGCACAATACCATATTACATAATCCATGATACTCTCTTGCTTAAGTACTCTTTTTACATTTGTTTGTTATCTGTGTATGTTTTCCCCAGGTTAATGTCTGCCAAGCAATTCTGTAATTATCTCATATGAAATGATGTGTAGAGCTACTTTAGCAATGCTTACTGTTACTAAACAGGGCTGTGACCCACCCACTAATATGTCACTCTACTCCTGCAAGCTCCATTGTCAGACTATAAAATCCTGATATTTTTATGGCCCATTACATGTTTTTTTTTTTCTGTCTGATACACCTTGATATTTGCTACAAGCATGTTTTACCTCGTTCAGCACAACTTGAAGAAAATAAGGTTGGTCTTAATTTCATGAATAAGTACATGGCTGTCCATTTTGTAATGGAAGTGCGTTATTTTTCAAATGGAGTGTCTTTATATTGTGTAACACAGCTGACTCATACTTATTTTGAAAACCCACATTAGCACTGCCACAATTAACCATTTTCAGTACAGTGGCTAGGTGGCCAGTGTGAACACAGGCAGTGCCAATGAGAAGAGCACATGACTGGCAAATAACATGTGCTCCATTCACGTTATGATGCACAGATTTCTGCATTTTGTGTTGTACAACTTTAAAAAAGCAAATCAAAAATTCAAGAATGACTGCATTTATCATCTGTTTTCACCATCTACTGTACAACTTTAGAAAGCATGGCATGTTGATAGTGCAGTTAATATTTTTAAGAAGCATTGTTTTGTACATTGTCATCCCAGTTTCTCTTATTGTTTTCCCAGTGTTACACAAGAACTGCTGTATCTCCTTGACTCATGCCTTTCATACATTTCAGCCAAGTCCTGTTTGCTCTTTGTGTTGTGCTGCAAATCTTCCCATTCAGTTCATATGTCAGTTGTTTTCCTTACACAGCACTGCTTACCTTATTTACATATGTAATGTGTGAATGCCAATCATGGACCCTAAGTTTAATAAACTGATGAGTGAAAAATAGTGTTCAATTTCCTTGTGTCAGGGTTTTACCCTGTTTTGCTTGGTAGTTTAGCTATACTCTGTTTTATCTGTACTCATTGCTGGATTATGTGCCTAGTGTATATAGATCTGAAAGTTATAAGTGGCCTATTTAATGTTTCAATAGCATGTGATTTCAGACTAAAATGGAACTAGAAATGACAGGACCTATTTCATATATGTCAGCCTGGATGGAGCTTAGCCCTATCACTCCTATTGTTTATTTACTCACTTATTTACATTTGTTTACCATAAAAATTTGACTGGGATTTAAAATCCCTTTTTTTGCAGATACCCATGGAAAAAAAAACGCCATGGTTGCATATACAAAGTTATAACAATATTTAAAACATCTATTAAAGCAAATGCACTAATGTTTATAAGAGAGACATCTTAAGATATAATTTACTTAATTACTCCAAAGAATTGTTCCTCAGTTTGCAAATTTTGAAGGTATCATGGGGAAGAAAAGGGACAATTGGGAACATATTTTTTGGGAGTTGAATGAGCTGCTAAATTTCAACATACTGAATTGTAAAGTGGACGATATAAAACCAGAATAGGAATAGGTACCCTTTTCCCCACTGTAGTGTGATCCTGGAGTTAGTAAATATAGTTAGGGGGGTTGGGCGGTTGCCCCCCCCACCTATTCTGGTTTTATATCGTCCACTTTACAATTCAGTATGTTGAAATTTAGCATTGTAAGATTTCAGTATTATGGGTTTCAGTCAATTGATTTTTCAGTATTTTGAAATTTCAGTCTTATGATCTCAGTGAAATGAGTTTCAGTCATATGAAATTCCTATCATCTCTTCGGGATCCATATGTGTGTATATATATATATATATATATATCAAAAATCACAAAGGCACAGAACCACCACGAGCTGGAATCAGTGATTTATTTAGCGCTTTCGTCAGTTGTGAACTATGACTTCTTCAGAATAAAATGCAGTAAGAAAAACCAACATATATATATATATATATATATATATATATATATATATATATATATATATATATAAATATTTGTGACCCCAACCTAACCGTAATTAATTAGATAAATTGCCATTAATTTTTAAAGTGCCAACACTCATAACAAAAATATATATGCAGTGCAATATATCATATAACACAACATCCTATGCTTCTATTATAATACATATAAAAAACACATCTGTTATATCCTGAATATATAATAAAACAATAATTTAGTAACCCTAAAATATCTAACATAAAATTAGAAATAAAACTCAGATTTGAGTTTTAAATAATAATTAATAATATGACTTCATTTAAACCTGGGGGGGGGGTTCACCGCATTGACCCTCAATTGCCACAGCAATTCTTTATACTCTAAAAAGGTGTCACTGGGACCCCCTCTCTCATCCAAAACTACATGTTCTAATACATGAAATTTAAAATTATGTTCAGGAAACTGAAAAAGGTGTTTTGCCAACGCAACACGGAGGTCTGAAGAAACGTTTGTTGGAACGTGAAAGCACTAACCAGTTTTATTTATTCAATAAATTATTCTTTGCTGTGCCAGCCGTGGAGTGCTCCTTTTGTTTTATCTACGTTCTCTCTCTACATGTTCTAATACATGAAATTTAAAATTATGTTCAGGAAACTGAATAAGATGTTTTGCCAACACATTTTTATTGTATATAAAAAAAGTATTAGTATACAAAATATGTTAGAAAGTAAAAAGAGTGAAAAAAAGTATGACAGCAGGGTGGATATACCATGAAATGTGGCCATTACTCTCAGTGTAGGTTTATATTAGAAGGAGATAATGTTGAAATACGGGGTAGTGCAATCTTGGCACAAGAGCAATTGTGGTACCAAAAATGTGGTCTATTTAGCTCTGTGCCAGGTTTGTGAAAGATATTATGTGGGGAAAACTAAAAATGCTTTTAGGACTCGCATCTACCAGCATATTTATGATGTAGGGAGAGGTAACAATAAAAATGCGTTGGCAAAACACCTTTTTCAGTTTCCTGAACATAATTTTAAATTTCATGTATTAGAACATGTCGTTTTGAATGAGAGAGGGAGTCCCAGTGACACCTTTTTAGAATAAAAAGAATTGCTGTGGCAGTTGAGGGTCAATGCGGTGAACCCCCCCCCCCCCCAGGTTTAAATGAAGTCATATCATTAATTAGCTATTTAAAACTCAAATCTGAGTTTTCTTTCTAATTTTATGTTAGATATTTTAGGGTTACTAAATTATTGTTTTATTATATATTCAGAATATAATAGAAGTTTGCTGAAACAGTAAACGAAAGCGCTAACTTTATTCTTGGTGTTGGAGTGTTTTCTTTCTTCCTTTTTGGATTTAGTTCATTGTTTTTAGTTTTGTCTTGCTTTTGGTGTTTTTATATGTATTATAATAGAAGCATAGGATGTTGTGTTGTATGATGTATTGTATTACATGTATATGTTTGTTATGATTGTTGGCACTTTAAAAATTAATGGCAACTTATATAATTAATCAATTATGGTTAGGCTGGGGTCATATATATATATGTTGTTTTTTCTTACTGAATTTTATTCTGAAGAAGTCATAGTTCACAACTAACGAAAGTGCAAAATAAATCATTGATTCCAGCTCGTGGTGGTTCTGTGCCTTTGTGATTTTTGGTTCTTGGAGTTTGGCAGTTTCTGTTTGTGGATTCAGGCATTGAGAGTGCTACTGGTGCTGGGAGTTCCCCTGATGAACTGGTTAAAGCCATCGGGAATTTGTCAGCACTTATTGGTGTGCTGACAAAACAAGTTATCGGCTTTGGAAGGAGAATGAATGCCTCCCCAACAACCTTTGGACCTCAGGGAGAAAGAGGTGTGTCTTTGTCGTTGGATTCAATGGCGAGTATTCCCCTAGGGCAGCGGAGTCCTAACATCGGAAGCCAGCGTTCAGAAAACGCCAACAACAGCAGATTATACAATGGACAAACTCGGGGAAGTTTCCCTAGTCACAGCAGCTCAACACAACCGGGTTTTGATTTACTGGATTGGATAAACGGAGGTGGACAGGGCGACTTTGATTTTTCAACAACACCCATTGTGCAAGGTACTGTAGATCAAAAGTTAAAAGTCTTACAGCATGATGTACTGAAATTGAAGAAATTGCAAGCTGAAAGTCAATATTTACGGGAATGTTTGAAACACAAACAGATTCCCAAGGGCCTTAGGTGCTGGATGTTTCCTAATGGCCTAGTTAAAGACTTGGATATGCATAAAGACATGCTCAATTTGTTTAATAAACATGGTTGCAAACTATTAGAGTTATTATTGAAGGACAATGAGAAAAAGTTAAATGTGTTAAAAGAAACTGTTAGTAGACTGGATGAGGAAATTAGACATGATTTGTGTTTTGCAATGAAAACTAATGAATATAAAGCCATTTTTGTTAACACTGATAAGATTATATCTAGCATTAAAGATAAAAAAAGTAAGAAACTGGAAAGAGGCAGGAAACAATGAGTCAGGTCAGGCTTACCCCCTGCCAAAACATAGTCAGGTCAGTAACCCTGTACTGGGAGAAATATTTGATGAAGACTCTTTTTATGAGGGAGACAATGCTTTGGACACGCATGGTTTTCACAATAATCATGTTAATGTGAATGATGGCAATTGACAATGTCTCTTTAGGGGTAGCCCCAGGAGATCCAAAAGGATCAGGAACCAACAGAACAACTTCAACAACAACCAGTCTGGCCCCAGGAATTCCTGGAATAGACAGGGACGGGGGAGAGGGACATATGGGACAGGGGGGGGGGCAGAGGGAACAGTGGAAATTGGCAGAGCAACACAGTGTTATTTCTGATATGAATTTAGGTAACTGTGAGATAGTCCTTAACCAACATAAGGACTTCAACATTTTCAGTTTAAGTAGTGCCCGAGTGACTGAGGAATGGGCAAATTTATTTCAAAGAGGCCTTAATTTTGTTCCAACAAAAAAGACCAATGTAGAAAAAACATTAGTGGATTTTATGATTTATGTCAGAAAACTTAATTTAAATGTGATTTTGGACAACAACTGTATTGAACAGTATAACACACAATGCAAAAAAAACTAGTGTTTACAATCCACCCCTGCATCCCCTTTACAGCTGTTTGATATGATGTGTACCAATGACATAAGAAATATATGTAAGAAGAACAGAACTATTAGAGAGACTGTAATTTAACTGTAGCAGAGAGTAATTTGTTATTAAGTATATGCAATGATAAGTCTATTTGGGTTATGAAGCCTTATAAAGGGGGAGGGTTGGTGGTGATGGACCAACAAAGATATGTGGATAGTATGTTGAGCCATTTATATGGTGACTTTTATGAACAAGTGTCAATCAATGAGTTAAATATAGCTTATAGGAAAATTGACATCACCTTGCATGAATTATTGATGAATGACCAGATACAAAAAATGAGTATAAATTTATGACTCAAACCAATCCAAGCATGCCTACGATTTTTGGGATCCCAAAGATCCACAAGGACACCACCAATCCCCCCCCCCCCTTAAGACCAGTTGTTGATGCAAAGGCATGTAAGACCTTAACAATAGCTAAATTTTTGGATTATCATCTAAAAAAATGTTTGATTAAATTTTCCCATATTATTACAGACTCATGGGACTGTCTTAGAAAAATTAAGCAGGATTTGTATAGTGAAGATAGTATATGGGTAACAATTGATGTGAAAGATTTGTTTAATGTTATTTCACATTCAGAGGGTGTGGAATTATTCTATGATTTTTTGTGTAACAATACCCAATATTCACATGACCAAATACTCGCATTTAGGACCTTAATGGAGTTGGTCCTAGAAAATAATTTTATCCTGTTTGAAGGCCAACTTTTCAGACAAACCTCTGGAGTCGCCATGGGGGCGGTTTGTGCCCCCATGTTTGCCAATATAGTGCTTAAACAATGGGAGGTTACAAAGGTTTCTGTTACAGAATAATATAAGCTATGTCTGTTTTATGGCAGATACCTAAATGACATCCTCATTTTGTGGGGAGGGGGTCAGGATCAGTTGCAAGAATTGTTCAACTATTTGAATATTAGCACCAGTTTCTTACAATTTACCATGGAAACCAGTAGTGAGTACATCAATTATTTGGATATTCGGATTGATAAAAATAGGCAGATGAAGAAATTCACTTCAACTATTTACAGAAAACCCACTTACTCAAACACATTATTACACTTTGAAAGCTGTCACCCCATACACCAGAAAAAGTCACTTGTTAAGGGACAGGGGGTTAGACTAGCTAGGATGATAAGTGAGACTGATATGTTTTACCATGAAAGAGATGTGTTATGTAATATGCTGAGTAAAAGAGGGTATCCACGTGAATTTTTAGATCCAATATTACGAGAAGTTACTCAGAAAAGGGAAACAGCACATTTTTATCCACTTTTGGGTTTAGGTGTGGGCGTGGACCCTCAACCCGAACCAGAAAATATTAATTTTATTAGAAGTAGTACCTCAAGCGACAATCGGTGTTCTTTTGGGAGAGCATTGATTTTGACTTATACTCCCCAGTTCTCAGAGCTTATAGATATATTGTATAAGAATTGTTTTTTTATTGAAAAATTATGAACAAGTGGTGAGTAAAATAGGAGAAAAATCCAAAGTGGTATATAAAAAAGTATTAGTATACAAAATATGTTAGAAAGTAAAAAGAGTGAAAAAATGTATGACAATAGGGTGGATATACCATGAAATGTGGCCATTGCTCTCAATGTAGGTTTATATTAGAAGGAGATAATGTTGAAATACCTTCCTATGGGGTAGTGCAATCTTGGCACAAGAGCAATTGTGGTACCAAAAATGTGGTCTATTTAGCTCTGTGCCAGGTTTGTGAAAGATATTATGTGGGGAAAACTAAAAATGCTTTTAGGACTCGCATCTACCAGCATATTTATGATGTAGGGAGAGGTAACAATAAAAATGCGTTTGCAAAACACATTATTCAGTTTCCTGAACATAATTTTAAATTTCATGTAATAGAACATGTCGTTTTGAATGAGAGAGGGAGTCCCAGTGACACCTTTTTAGAGTATAAAGAATTGCTGTGGCAGTTGAGGGTCAATGCGGTGAACCCCCCAGGTTTAAATCAAGTCATATCATTAATTAGTTATTTAAAACTCAAATCTGAGTTTTATTTATAATTTTATGTTAGATATTTTAGGGTTACTAAATTATTGTTTTATTATATATTCAGGATATAATAGATGTGTTTTTATATGTATTATAATAGAAGCATAGGATGTATTATATGATATATTGTATTACATATATATTTTTGTTATGAGTGTTGGCACTTTAAAAATTAATGGCAACTTATCTAATTAATCAATTATGGTTAGGTTGGGGTTATATATATAGTTTTTTTTACTGCATTTTATTCTGAAGAAGTCATAGTTCACAACTGACGAAAGTGCTAAATAACTCATTGATTCCAGCTCGTGGTGGTTCTGTGCCTTTGTGATTTTTGGTTCTTGGAGTTTGGCAGTTTATATATATATATATATATATATATGTATATATATATCTATATATCTATATATATATATATATCTACGTATATATATATATATATATATGTATATATATATATATATATATATATATATATATATATATATATATATATATATATATATGTGCGTGTGTATATGTACATTTACATATGTACTTATTTCATTTTCCTAATGTTTTAATCAAAGGGCACATAGCTCATGTATGTTAAAGTAAATTCAGCTGTATATTATGATTGAATTTCCTTTGTAGACTAGAAAATTCTCATGCACTCCACCTGCGTAAGGACCGACTTAGTGAGAGGTGTCTTCCCCCATGGTTCTCTTTACCAGATATGCATCCTCCTCTGGAAGGATGTCACAAGAAAGCATAAAGGACTTTCTTATTAATAGTTGATAGGGTTGCCACATGCCTCACTTCCTGCATGGAAGTTCTGATTTAGGCAGTTCTTTCCTGGTGTATGTAAAAGCGGGGGGAGGGGGCATGAAAATGTTATCTTTTGACTTTTCTGTAGGTGCCACAGACATATTTGATACTATGCCACAGACATATTTGATACTATATTAAGTCACCCCACTATATAAAGTAGGGAAAATGGCCAACATTTTAGGTTTAATGCTTAGCGTTTCAGTTCAGTACTGTGATGCTGCTTATCTAAATTTGCTAGAAGAGGTGACAACTTCCTTTGAACCGTTGACTAATCTAATTGCTTTGTTTTACTGTGAAAGTCATGTGCACACTGGAAGTAGCTGTGAATCAGTGCAAGTTCCCCTACTCTCTGCAATAAAGGCAGCGAAAAACATTTTCACACCTCTGTCTTTTTTATAGCAGCTGCTGAGCTAACATCAGCAGGAGTCCTACTTCCTACTTTATATAGTAAGATGACCACAGTAAAAAATTTCTCCAAAGCCAACTTCACGCTTCTTAAGACAGAAGTGGCAAACTTCACGACACCCATGCTGATGGACAATAGAGGTATGACTGATGAATCCTTCACAAATGCACTTTATAAGCACTTACATGACTGCATGGATCATCCCTAACAGAACCAAGATGCTATCCTCCAAAAAAGGAAGCCAATCTGGTGATCCCCTGCCATAAATAAACTCTACAACAGAAGAACGAAACTGTTGCAAAAAAGAGTGAAATCCCATGATTGGAGAAACTCCTTGGTCAGCTTCAGTAAGAAGCTGAGATCCCTCATAAAATCCTCCAAAGCTAGTTATGAAAAAAAAAATCACCACTGACTCTAAAGACAGCCACAAAGCATTCTATAGCTATGTCAAGAATCTCAGTGGCAACACTCACATCTGCTCTGAGTTACAGCACAATGGCACTAAATATACAGAACCAACGGATATTGCCAACATCCTGGCAGATAGGTTCAGTTCTAACTTTACCCTTCTGTCATCCCCTGAAGGACCCTTCTCTATACCAGAAGAATGCAAAGTTCCTGTAATCACGGCTGCACAGGTAAAAAACACACTATTCAAAGCCAAGAACACAGCATCCATGGGACCTGACGACATCCCAGGCTGTGTTCTACATGAACTACAGAACGAACTGGCACCCCACCTAAGTACTATGTTCAGTCATAGCCTCACCTCAGGTTATTTGACCACTGAATGGCGCACAGCGACAGTTATCCCACTCCACAAAGGGGGAGCCACCACAGACCCTGGAAACTACTGCCCCATTAGCCTAACGAGCCTGGTCTGCAAGGCTATGGAGCGCATAATCATGGAACTTATAAACAATGACATTGGTAATCTCCAAACTCAGGACCCCACCCAGTTCGGATTTGTAAAAGGCAGATCATGTCTCCTAAACCTGATAGACTTATTTGAAGCAGTCACCAAAGCCTTAGATGAGGGTAAGGTGGTTCACACAGCCTATCTAGATCTCGCCAAGGCTTTTGACACCATCCCCCACTCTGGAATTATAGATAAACTCACTAAACTAGGTATAAATCCCTATGTCACAAGATGGGTTGCCAACTGGCTCACTGACAGAACCCACAGTGTGAAAGTAGCAGACTCCAAATCCAGCTTCAGACCAGTGACAAGTGGAGTACCACAGGGTTCAGTCCTGGGTCCTCTCCTGTTTGGTATCTACTTCTCTGAAGTACAGGCCAACACAGAAGGTCTTTATTAACGAAGTTCGCAGATGACTGCAAACTAGGAGCCATAATCAAAACTCCAAAATATGTGGACATCCTACAAAAGGGTCTTGCTGAGACAGATGCCTGGTGTCAAAGCCATGGCCTCAAGCTCAATGCCAAAAAGTGCATTGTCATTCCTTTTGGTAAAAACTCAGTACCCATGAACTACCACATAGGTGGTAGTCTACTTAACACCGAAAGTGTGACAAGAGACCTTGGGACACAGGTGGACAGTAGTCTCTCCTTTGATAATCACATCGCCACAGTAGTCAGGAAATCCTTTTATGTGGCACACCTCATCACAAAAGGTTTCTCATCCAGGAAAAAAGAGGTCATTGTTCCCCACTACTCGTCACTCATTAGCCCCATTATAGAGTACAATGCCCCTTTTGGTGTGTACCTCACAAGACATCTACAACAACTGGAAAGGCCACAGAAATACCTCACAAAGAGTATTACCAGCCTCAAAGAGATGCCCTATGCAGACCGTCTCAAAAAACTGCAGCTTTACTCCATTGCATATCGCCTTCTCAGAGGCGATCTCTGCCTAACACACAAAGCTATGTCAAACCCAGAGCTTTTAGACATGCTCCACTTAAAGAAATCCCAATCCCTAAAAGCTACATGCTCTAGAGACCTAAACCTCGTCACCACAATGAACAGAACATGCTGGAGGGATAGATTCCTGTCCCAGAGACTTCCCATACTCTGGAACAAACTACCTATCTATATCAAACAAAGCTCCTCATTAGCACTCTTCAAGAAAAATCTTGATGATTGGATGGGAGATAGGAAATTCACCCCGGGGATCACTTCTGTGGCTCTGCTCGACAGTGGCACAGGAAAATAATTTTCTTGGGTGGCGACAGCCAGGGTACCTTTGGCTAGGCTTATATAGGCCCTAGGGCCAATAACCTGGTACCTACCTATGAACCTATGAGTAATTGCCCATATAAGATTATCAGCAGTAGCTGATAGGGTAAACTACAGATTTATCTGTGTCTGTGGTATGTCATGCAGGCAGAGACAAATTCCTCTGCAAAATATGTGGGACGTTAAGCTTAAAAAAGTGGGTAGGCCTTCCCTTCCTTTGTCTCCAAGGCAAGGAAATAAAAGTTTTATAAAATACAAGCAGGTTTATGGTACCTACATGATACAGGAGCCATATTGTAGGGAGGAAAGCAAAAGGGTTGAGTTAAACTGTAGGAAAAGGTAGAGTTTTCCTTTAAGCAGGGTTTATAAATATGGAGAAGAGGTGTGGTAAGGAAGACTTTGCAGCGTGACATAAACGGAAGGGACTAGGTCATCTGCACCACGGGGTGCATCAAGGGGTATGTTTTCTATTAGGGGTTCAAGGTCTTTGAGTAATTTTCTGAAAACAGAAGAGGGGATAAAAGGAAGGGGATGGGTCTGTTGGGGCAGAGCTAGGGGTTGCGGTGCTAAGGAGGTGGCTGAATTCCTTTTGAAAGTCAGAGGATGAGAGTTGGCCTTGAGAGGTATGAATGGTGGTAGAGGATTTGTACAGTTTCAACCTGTGAAAATATTTTTTTTCTTGCCAGAAAAGTTTGGATTTACCTAGCAGAGCAGCTTGTTTTATTGCTGAAATTGATGGATTTTGTGCTTAGCTATATTAAGCAGAGATATAAAGGCAGTATGATTTTCTGGTAAGGGGTTTTGTCTTCATGAAGACCACTCCTTGTCCCAAAGTTTGAGCAGCGCTTTCAGTTCAGTGGTTATCCAGGGAGTTGTTTTGTTGTATTGGAAAAGGCGCTGTGTGAGATGGAAGAATTTGTCCTGAAGTTCAAGGAGGGTAAGAGCTGTGGCAACTAATTTAGGGTTCTGTAAGCTGATAATGGGAGACCAGTCGAAAGTTGCTTTTTGAGGCTATCTCTTGATAGTGGATCTGGGGCTGAAAGTAAGTAGTTTGGTGGGCTATATTGGTGACTGATGGATAATTTGAAAGGTTATTGGGGAGTGGTCACTGAATGCGGGTGGAAGGACAGATATATTGGAGATGATGGGAGGGCTATTTGAGATTAGCAGATTCAGGAGGGAGTGGTTGTTTGTTCTGAAATTTGGACAAGTAGCAACATTGTCTAACTGCATAAGGTTAATATTAGCTAGGAATTTGGGAATGCCATTTCTCAGTGTACCTAGGTAGTTTAGGTTAAAATCACCTAGAATAACAGTATATTAATAGTTGTGGGTAGCTGAAGTGATACATTTAAATCCCTTATTCTTATTAAGAGTTGCTTGAGGAAGAAGGTAACAGACCGCTACTGGAAGGTGACCATTCTTCCAGAAAGGAAGTTTTACAAGGATCCAGTTGAGTTCAGTATATAAGGATGCATTTGCTTGAGCAGTGATAGTTGGGTTAAGGTCTTTTTGATAAAGAATGAGAGTGCCCCAATCTTTTCTATTGCCAAGTCTTGTTTTTGAAGTTATTTGATGCTGAAAACTGGGAGTTTTTGATGTGTTAAGTATGAATCAAATATTTTGCAGTTTCACATATCAGTATGTCCTCTTCCTTTTTAAATATCATAATCAAATTTAAAAAAACTCAATGTTATCATTCAGTTAAAAGAAAGTTGTCTTTAAAGTCTGTGCACAACAAGAAAACAGTGTTAACACTAAGGTTTACTAGTAAACCTATAAATATTAAATACTCGCTGAAATTTTCAGAACAGACAGAAAACCTTATGAAGACTAACTTTTTTTGCTTTTCGTTTTACTTTCTTATATCTTGTTGGTCTTTGTCTTATTTCTTTCTAAGCTTGAGTAGTAAAGTCTGTTAAAATGGGGTGGGAATAATTGGTAAGACAAACATTAAGAACATATATTAGAAATGTTGTATATAGTTAATGTTAAAGCCATGACAAATATATTATAATTCATAAAAAATATTTGGCTGAAAATCTGAAAAAAAATATTAATGTAATGCATACAAGACTGTTGCAAAAATGTTATATTGAAATTGCATAAACCTTCAACCAATAAACTTATTTAAAATTTCATTTGATTTGTGTTTGTGGTGCAAAGATGTCATTTTGTGAAGCAGTACCGCCCATATAGCAGTGTTACATGTTTTAATTAAAATGTAAGCACTGTAAGTTAAGTAACACAAGAGCCAGTGTTGTCTTTTCTGCCTGACTTTCACCTGTTGGTTATCAGATCCGACTCGAGTCTAGCCATTCCAAAAGATGTTAACCACAGAGCTCTGCCTCCTTTACCCATAATATCTTCTCCCTCCAGTCTACCCCTGATCTTGTTTGCCGCCTCCAAGGACTGCAGTGCAGTTGCAACCTCCATTGTGGGATTAGCTGTATCTTTTTGTGTTGGTTAAGATTTTGTCTTTTTCTCAATATTTCATACTTTTTCTTCCCTTTGTTGTTTAGTAGTTGCTTAGGGTTAGGTTAGGGTGGCTGTTAGGATGTAAATTCTTTTCACTTCTGTGCTGTTCCCACCATTAACTTGTATATAGTGTTAATTATGGACTTTGTCTATGTGTGTTGCTCACTTTTTTTTAGCTGTTGTGTTTCTCTTGGTACAACTCTTGTTTTTGCAGATTGGCATGCCTTCTGTGCACCCTTCTATAGTGATGGTTAAGGAGAAGGTTTTCAAAAAGTATCTGGTCATAAATTGTCGTCACACGATGTGCACAATCAGTGCATTTTCTGCCTTGTTTCAGTCTTAGATGCTGAGTGTAATGTTTGTGCTGGTTTCTTTACATGGGCTCTGAAAGAGCACCTAGCTAAGTTCATCTTAGAGGGCTTGTTGTCTTTTGGAGATTCCTGTACTGCTATTGTTTCTCTTTCAGAGAAACCTGATAAGGATGAGCAGGGTAAGGAGAGTTCTGAGGACCCCAAAGCGCAGGAGAAGAACAATTGGGAACGTGAGAGAGTGGCTTTCCTCATTCTTATCTGCTGGATCTGTTGTACAGAAAGCTTTCTACATGGCCCACCTCATTAGTAAGGATATCTCATCCAGGGAGAAGGTGGTCATAACATCGCTATATTCTTCCTTTATAAGACCCATTATTGAGTACAATGTCCCTTTCGACATGTACCTCACAAAGCACATGCAGCAGCTGGGGAGGCCACAAGAGGTTCCTCATCCAGAGAATCCAGGGCCTCAAATATCTACCCTACACAGATAGGCTAAAAGCCCTGTCCCTCTACTTAGTCTCCTATGCACTGTTCAGAGGTGAACTCTGCCTGGCATACAAAGCAACCTCAGTCCCCACCCTGATGGGACTACTGCATATCTGCAAGTCAAGCTCCACTCTAGTAACCCACATGTGTGACCTCAGTAGGACATGTTAGTGGGACAGATTAGTGTCCCAGAGACTCCCCCTTTTGTGGAATAAACTCCCTCTCCATGTAAAGCGGAGTACCTCATTAACCCTTTTTAAGTGCAACTTGGATAATTGGATAGGGAGCAGAAAATACTCCCCTGGGATTCGACCTGTGTCCCTGCTGGACAGTGGCATAGGGTGCTGACTTGTTGGAACATGGGCTTAATTCTTGGCTAGGCTTGTAAGGACCTCAAGGCTAATAGCCTAGTAACGTCCTATGATCTGAAGATTCATAGTCATTTGTCTTCCACACTACTTTGGCAGCATGGTCGTTTTTCTTTTCTCTGAGTCGACCCCCCCCCCCCCCCAGCTGCTGGCTTTGGGAAGATCTGTGTCCCCAGTCCCTTCTTGGTTAAGTTGGAGGTAAGATTCATTCTCTTTTTTCCCCAACCTACCCCAAGGGATTTTTTACCTGAATCCTGTCCCTTTCTACCTGGGATGGGCTTCTCTGGCTCAGATCCGATTGTTGGATCCAACTACTGGCTTTTGGGCTTCTAAAGTCCTTGGCAGTTCAGTTTTATTTTAGTAATTATCGGTGCATGATCTGAAATAGTTACTGAATACATATCAGAACTTTCAATTGAATGCACATATTCCTGTGAAATATATGTTCTGTCAAGTCCAGACCAGTGTTTGTATTTTGAGGAATAATATGTAAATTCACTCTGAACTACTACTGAATTCACATCTTCCAGGCCAACTATTTTCAGAAGTTTCTTCAAAACTCTGCCCTCCTTTGTTATATTTATCCATCTGAGCCTTCCAGATACATCTTCACTGCTGCAAAGCAAATTCCAGTCAACACCTATAAATAATATTCCCTGCTGAAAGCTGATTATTTCTGCCAGAATTTTCTTAAGCTCCATTATAGCAGTTTTAGGTGGAGTACAAGTACATGCCAGTGTAATCCTCATCCCTTGCCAGTAGCCCCTTACTACTACAAATCTACCATTATCTTTTTATCCTCTTCTATCACTATTGGAGCTCCTCTTGCAATTAATATAAGTACGTCTCTTTTCCTTTGTCCAAGGTATTCCACTGAATAACCATCCTCAAAACCTTTCTTTATCAAATTAACAGTAATTTCTTTCCAAATGTTTCTCCTGTGGCATAGCTATTTGCACTTTCTTTTTTCAACATAGTTCACTACTTTCTTTTTTGTATATATCCGATAGATCATTTACATTGAAAGATAGTATAGAAAGTGTCACGTTAAAAAGTTATTCCCACCTTTTTTGTATAACAGCTTTTTTCTGTCTAGTTCCAGCTTCTGTGTTTTGTTTTATTTAAAGCCCTCAAACAAAAATCAAACACACCACCAGTACACCCCTAAAACCTATTAACTTAATATTAACACACAAAACTATGGACATTTTCAAATATTGAAACTGTAACCTCCTAAAAGCAACAGTTGTCCCAGACTGATAGCCATACTCACAGACTGTGGTTAACCTAAAGGGAAGGTTATCCCTGCTAAGATACACTGTGTACAGCCTGTGCTTCTACTAAGTACTGTCTGGTTTTGACTTATCTTTATTACTCTACCAGATTGGGAAACAATTGAAAGCTTTCAGAAAACGTTGTTTCCTAGCCATTGAAATAAGTAAGTATTATGTTTTTATTGCTCTTTATCAGATTGTCTTCATAGAGACATGAGCACCAGGTACAAATTTGCTTCTACAAGCGCTAAGTTATTTGCTAAACAATGTACTTTTTTTATTTATTTTCTTTTTCTTAAAACTTTACTAGATCAAGCCAAGGGCCTTAATTCAGTCATTCCCCTATGCAAGAGTGAAAAAAGTACATCAGTCTTTCTTGTATCCTGCTCTTTTGCTCAGACTTTTCTTCTTTTTTACATTGCAGTGCCTACATTTCTTAAAACTGAACAAGGAGAAAGAAATAAGGAAAGGAAGAAAGAAAAACAGGGGCACCTGTTTACTTTAGCATCCCCATTACATTCAGAAATAACTGTGAAAACTTTACTTTATAGCATGCAGATTATATCGTGTTATAAAAAGAATACCATTAAGAATAATATTTTGTTTTACTTACAGTTAACTCTTTTCTTCATCCCCCCCTCCCCAAATGTTTGTCCAAACATTAATGGCATTATGTAGAACATAGCCTTTAGAGTTCCCTATAAGTTTAACAAAGTCAAAAAGTCCAATATTTCCAAGTTTTCTTGTTCTGTCAAGTTTCACAAATACAATTAATGCTCTGTGATTCCACATTTGTCAGTTTCCACATTGCTGGTTTTATTCCTGTTGATCTCCATCTCCCATATCCATTCTCTGCTTCATTTCCAACATATTCCCTGTTCTTCTGGTCAACTCTTATGATTTTTTTTCTGTCTCAAGCATTTTCCATTAAAACATTGGAAAAAGTTTCACTGCCTTTGTCTCTCTTGATCTTTATTTCCAGAAGAACAAGAATCAAAATCTCCTACCATTTCATAACTCACTTCTGATGGACAGACTTTTGTATTTCCTCCTTAGCATGCCCTGCATTGTACAGCAGCTTGAATCTCATATCTGTTTCTTGACATTTCCTGATTAGTGGAATAAATTTACTCCTCTTCTGCCCGGTGTACAGTAAGTAATCATTTTCCACCAACACACTACTGTCTCCCACTTTTAGTTCTTTGTAATTCTGCCACAGTTTTGTCAGAATCAACTTCTTCTGTTGGTAGGATTGCATCCTTACTGTTAAAAGTCTAGGTTGCTTTCTCATAGCCAGGTTTGTAGCATACAAACACAGTGTGCCCTTTCAATTAATAATTCCTTCTGTAGAATACCACTCCAGTTGCTTATTTGTGCTTTCATAAAATGAATACAGTCTGTTCCTTCCAGATTTTCTTGTACAGCAGATCTCCGGTTTTCCCGATGTGCTCAGTCCTGTAATTCTGTTATTTTTGAAACATTTCTTGTAGGGCAGTCTCATATTTAGCCAGCCTTTTCTTCATTTCTACCTCTGATTTTTGCAGTTTTATTACCTTATCTGAATATCTTTTTAACACTTTCTGCATTGTTTCCAGCCTTCTGTTATTTGAGTTGATATACTACAGTGTTTTATTTATTTTAATCAACTCTGAGTACATTTGACATTTTCCTCTAGGTTACTGGAAGTCATATCCTGCACCAAAGCTAGGGCTTGCACTGCTTTTGCTGAACAGCTGCAGAATTCTTCCCATTCAGTGTTTTTTCCTCATTTGTGATTGATTTTCTTTCAGTTTCTCTGAATTTCTTTTTTGCTGATATCCAGGCAGTTTACTAACTAGACAGTTACTGAAATTTACCCAAAAAGATGAGTTTATTGGCTCTGTTAATTTTTTTCACACTGGAAAATCTGTAATTAAGCTATTACTCAATGTGTAGCCGTCTTGGAAGTCTTGAGTCCAGACCATTTTTTGGGTCTGGCTTCTTTAAGTGACTTAACAGCTAATAGGCAGTATTAGAAAGTGTAAGGAGTTGTTAACAAAATTATACTAAGATAGTTGATATATGATGTCTAGCAGTAGAGAAGTTAGTGACAGTCACTTATTATTCATATTTTAATATTTATGTTCATATGTTCATAACTGGGATGCATACATGTTATTGAGAGATATGGTGTGATATGCTATGGCAGAAGACAAGAATATTTATTGTCAGTGTCCATTTATGTTGCACTATACCCGAGATATTGCTAGTTTACTGACTATGAAAATAAACTATATTTCTATATGTACTGAATACTTCAAAAACCAAGTAACTTGCAAACTGTTGCATGACATATGGTGAAGTATTAGATGCTATTGAAAAAAACTGTCTTTGATATTTACACTGCAAGTTGCACATCTTGAGAGCTATTCAGAGATATTTATTTTGCTAATTATACAACTGAGCATATGTTTTCGTATTTATGTACATATAAACGTGAACTCCTAGATTAATTTCTTTTCATGTGAATGCTTACATCTGGTTAACAAGAGTATTCTAATATATGCCTGAGTTGTACAGTTTCTAAAATATGACAGTTTGTGAAATTTAACAAGTATATAATTTGGGGTTTGTGTGCATTATAATACTTATGAAAAGACTATGAATTCACTGACTGTTATCACTGTAACGAGTACTTCTTAATGATAACACTTCTATTTGTGTAGTTGTGATAGATTTTGTTCACAACATATTAACACTTCTTTATATTATGCTTTAAGTACATTTTTCAGAAAATTTTCTGGAATACAGGATGTTATGAATTGACAGAGATGTGACATTCCACACCACATGGGTATAACTTGAGTTAAGGGTTTTTTTGTGTTATTAGTGTTATATTTTGTTGTTGCTGTTAGTACTGTTGTGGTATTTAAAGTAGTTTTTGGTGCATCCAAGTGTTATCCACATTCTTAACAGAAAAGGGCTTCAAGAAGTGTGGCTGATATGGCCACAAGATCCCATCCCCAGGTCACCCATAACCTTTGTGTGCTGTGCCTGGTGCCAGATCACCACACTTTGGCTTGTTAAGTTTTTAATGGCTTTTTCTCTTCCTTCAGTAATAAAGAAACAGTTTAATTTTTAAAAGGGGTACTACTTTCTTAATTTTCTGAACAGGAGAAGAATAAAATGAGAAAAAGGAAGAAAAAAGATAAAACAACAAGAGATAGCAAGAAGGGAGAGGAAAAAGTGTAAAAGGCAAAGAGACCTAAGGAGTTGAGAATTTCACTTGCACCAGAAACTCTCTACTCAGACAACCCCCACCCCCCCCGACCACCATGATTGCATTTGGTACAAATTTCAGTTCTCTGAACTTCTCTGGCACCGGGTCTCTTCCACACTGATGTTATAGTGATCTCCAGTACATCTCCAAAGAAGATTCGCAGCAGCCATTATTTGGATGAAAATCTCTCTCATGTTCCTTCCTTCTCGCCTTCCATCTGCATCATCAGTAGTCTACTAGGTTCTTTTGGAGTTGCTCAAAACTGTATTGGGACAAAGAGAATGAGGGCCTCTGGGAATGCACAGAATAAGATGGGTGTCATTGCATCCCCTTCTGTCTTTAGGGCAAATTGGGTTGGACCACTCTTTCTTTCTCATGCTCCTTCACAAGTCCAGGTTTCAGCACTAGTAGTTTAGGAGCTGTTGTCTCATCAGGATCTTTTCAGGCCAGCTCTTATTGGCTTCGTTCCCTCGACACCAGTCATAGTTCAGTTGAAGTTTAAGTGACACACAACTCTGAGAACATCATAGTGGGAGTGTTGGTGCTGAGCCCTCTACACAAGATCCTCAGTACCATTTTTGGCTGCAACTCAGCACCATTCACCGTGTGGAGTCCTCAAGTTTTGAGGTCACGGATCATGTCTTGATGTCAGAGCAATCAGGCTCATCTGTGTTGGTGCTTTTGATGTCCACTTTGTTGAGGATGAATTTGACACAGATTTAGATGTCTCCTGTACTGGTAGACTTGGGGTTGATGTTTGGTATTATGGAGAAGATGATTACATGCACATCAGGGAAGGCTGCATATGCTTCTTTGACCTTGGGATCCACCCTTTGGCACCTTTCACTGTGTTCCTTGGCCCTTTCATAAACCTTTCCAAGGACAAAGCAAAGCTGAGGAATTTATCTACCCTCCTGAGGAGGTCTCTAATGAGTTAATAAGAGATTCAGATGACCCCCCCCCATATCCACCCAGAAAACAAACTTGTAGAAGTGGGCACATTGACGCCCAGTTGGAGTCTCCTATACTTCACAATGACTTGGATGAAGGGGAAGGTACCCCAACAGTCTCCTCCTGATGGCGTCAAGTTTCTTGAGATGCTATAATTAATGCACCAGAGGAGATCCTGGCCCTCAGTTCCCCTTCAGTAGAGTTTGAAGCCTGTTATTCTGTTCCTTCGTTCTCCTTGGAGGTATCCCCTGCTGCCTGCAGGATGGAATTGGTTGCAGGAAGCGCATGACAGGAGCCTGATGTTACTGAAGCTATCCTGTGGAAACTTCACAAAATTTGCCGTCCCCCTGTGGACAGGCAACACTGGAGTAAAGGCTTTTGTTTGGCATTCATTATTATTGCATTCACCAACAAGGGAGAGCTGTCTGACAAGTACTACTGTTCATCCTCCCAACAGAGAGTCTCAGCTCATAGGATTGGGAAGAAGGCTTACTCCTCAAGCACATTGTCCTGAAGGCATTAAACTGTTGTACTCATTACTCTCTTCCAAAGACACATATCAGAACAGGGATTGGACTTTTTGAGGAAGCCAGCCACTCATGAGTCTAGGAAACAGGTCAAGTCTCAGGTGGCCACAACATTACCTATTTCTAAATTGTCCATGAGACTGATGCACAACACAGCAGAGGGAGAGGTAAGAGCAGTAGGGTCAGACATATCCATGAGGCATCATGCCTAGCTTTGCCTCTGTGAGTTTGAGGACAGCTTTAAGACATCCTCCTTCAGCGCTGCCACAATGATTCATCCTTGTTTGGAACAAAAGTTAGGGAGAATCTACTGAAGAATGAGCAGGAAGACAAGAAGCCATCTGCCCTTGGAATATGATTTGAGACTCCTCAAAAAATCCTATTGCAGGAATCAGACGTGTTCTAAGTTTTTCTGGTTCAGCTAATTTGTGTCCTCCTCTTAGCTTTATAGGTAAGTACTAGGCTGTGGATCCGTAGACTATTAGTGTCCTAGCCAATTTTTATATTGTTTTTCCTCCTTCCAGTGAGTACTTGAGGGGCAATACCCAGGAAATATTTATTATTGTCTATTGGTCTATTTCAGATTTTGTAATTCCAGCTAAAGTAGGGGACCTCAGACCAATCCTAGATCTAAGCAATCTAAGTCATTGTAAAAAAAATATCCAATTCCAAACAGTCATTATGCTGAACATTTTTTCCCTGTCTGCACATAAATGACTGGATGTGCTCAGTAGACCTTCAGGAAGCTTATCCCCCATATCAAAATTGTCAGAGTCATGCAGGTACCCATGCTTCCAGCTGTTGGTCAGTCATTGCCATTTTCATATCTTGTCCTTTGATGTAACCATGCCATCCCCAGAGTAGTGATTACAGTAGTTTTTGCTCATGCATCTCAGTGGAATTTGTACAGTCATATATCTTGACAATTGACCCCTGTCTGTTATAACAAGGGAGACTCTTCTGGCTGCCTGGTATTGCTTCAGTTGTGCCTATCCTTGGGTGTCCCTATAAACGTAGAAAATTCAAAACTTTAACCATTTCAAGTATTGGTTGTCATATGTTGCCATCTGGACACAAAATCATATATAATAAAGTTATCCGAAGGAAAGCTGCATGCTTAAGGATGGCCATATCTGCTTTGTTGGATCTCTGTGATCATCATCATTCCCCAGTTTCTGTAATATTGTAGATTCTGTGATTGATGAGTCCTCCATCCTCCGAGTTCCTCATGTAAGGCTTTACATGAAAATTATGCATACAGTGGTTTCTTCTGTCAAGCTCCTTGAGTGCCTCAGTTTATTATCAGATGGCACACAGCACTTAAACTGGCTAGAGTCTTCCATGTTTCCTTTAGGAAGACTATTTATTCTTCCCCTTCCCGCAACCATTTCCTCTCTGGGGTAGGGGGACAACTCAAGAGGAAAATGATCCAAGAAATGTGGACTGAGTTAGGGGCCAACTTTCACATCAACATCCTGGAGGTAAGGCATTACTCCTAGTATTGTGAGCCCTTCAAGCCTGCCTCAATCTAGGTGTGAATGTCCGTAGTCTGGTATGCCAACAAGTAGGGGAACCAGATATTGTCTGTGGGGAGAGGTCTTGAGGTTGTGGCAACTGACAATATCTTTTGCAGCATTTTCTAATAGCATTGCACGGTGTGAGATGAATCAGTTACATTGCAGACAAGCTCAGTAGATATATCCTAATGCCCCTTGAGTGGTCCCTCAATCCCACGTTACCACAGATCCCCTGTTGTTGGACCCAGCCTTGCTGAGATCTCTCTACTTCCGCATCCAGCATCAAATGCAACAGCTACTTTGCCATCATCCCTCCACAGGGTCCTTCACAAAGAGATGCTGTTGTCAGTCATTGACCTCACAGACCTCTGTGTGCCTTTCCTCCTCTTCCCCTGATTGCAAAGGTTTTGTAGAATGCTTCTCTTTGTGAGGGTATGATTATCATTATTGCACCCTTCTCATCCAGAGAATAAGGTTCCCTACTCTGCAGCTTCTCCTAAAGAAGCAACCATGGTTTCTGGATCTACATCAGGATCATATATCCTACCCATCCTGCTAGCCTAACCTGGACATTCGATCTGTCAAGCTACCCACATGATTTATGTAATTCCAGTAATGTGTCCGAGTCTGATCTTTCTGAAGGAGTAGTCCAGATTCTTATGGCTTCTCAGAAAGAGTAATTCACTTGTAAGATGTGCACGAACATGTGAATGGTCCTCCCTTTGGGCCCCTAATGAATGATTGAACCTTTACTCTACCTGCTTTCCCTCAGTCCTTTAATTCCTTTTGTCCTGCTGGTTCTAATTAACTTATAGTTAAGGCACAGTTAAACATCATCTCCAGCTTACACAAAGAATTTCAATCTGCTTCCCTTGTGATGCAAAAACTGTGCAAAACTTTCCTAAAGGGGATTTTCCTTAGATGTTCTCCCATCAAAGGCCCCAAACTCCCAGGCTCAGCGCTTACTGGAATTTATCAACTGAAATGCCCTGGATCAGCTGGTAAACTCCCCTACCAGAAGCCACAACATATTGGACCTGGTCATCACCAACATGGGTGACAGGTGTTCTGTACCAGAGGTCAACTCGTCACTGGTTAGATCAGACCATAAACTAATCACCCTGGATGTCCACACCCCACCACCACCCCCAACCAAGGAAACCACAGTGAAAAACTTTTCTAAAGCAAACTTCACCTTACTTAAGGCAGAGGTGGTAAGTTTCACAGCCCCCATGCTAAAGGGTAACACAGCCCAAGATGCAGAATCCTTTACAATTGCACTCTATGAGCACCTACAAGGATGTATGGATCATGCCACCCCTAGAAAAACCAAGACTCACTCCCCTAAAAGAAGGAAACAAGTCTGGTCGACCCCTGCCATAAACCGGTTATACAACAGAAGGAGGAAACTAGTTCATAAAAAAGCAAATCCCAAGAAGAGAAGACATCCCTGATCAGTATCAGTAAGAAACTAAGGTCCCTCATAAAATCATCCAAGACTAACTTTGAAAGAAAAATAGCCAAGGATTCGAAAGATAACCCCAAAGCCTTCTTTAGCTATGTCAAGAATCTAATTGACAACTCGCAGATATGCTCTGAGCTAGTGCAAAATAGCACAAAATATACTGAACCTACTGATATTGCCAACATCCTGGCAGATAGATTCCGTGCAAACTTCACCTCTCTCTCACCTTCAAAAGGGCCCACAACAATACCGGAAAAGTATAGTGTCCCGGAAATCACAGAAACACAAGTGAAAACAGCCCTTTCAAAAGCCAAAAACACAGCATCAATGGGGCCAGATGGTGTCCCAGGCTGCGTCTTGCACGAACTACAGAACGAACTAACCCCCCACCAAAACACGCTGTTCACCTTCAGCCTCTCCACAGGCTAAGTGCCCATAGAATGGCACACAATGGTTATTCCGCTCCACAAAGGAGGGGCCACAACTGACCCTGGTAACTATCGCCCCATAAGCCTGACTAGCCTGGTCTGCAAGGCTATAGAGCGCATCATCATGTAACTCATTAACAAAGACATTGGGAACCTCCAAACACTTGACTCAACCCAGTTCGGCTTTGTTAAGGGCAGCTCATGCCTACTAAATCTGGTTGACTTCTTCGAGACAGTCACCAAGGCCATAGATGAGGGAGAGGTGGTTCACACAGCCTACCTTGATCTTGCCAAGGCGTTCGACATCATTCCTCACTCGGGTATTATAGAAAAGCTCACCAGCCTGAACATAAACTCCTACGTCACAAGATGGGTTGCCAACTGGCTTACAGACAGAGCTCACACAGTAAGAATAGTGGGCTCCAGGTCCAACTCTAAACCAGTCACAAGTGGTGTCCCACAAGGCTCGGTTCTGGTACCTCTACTGTTCAGCATATATTTCTCAGAAGTATAGGCAAGCATAGGAGGACTATGGCTAACCAAGTTCTCCGATGACTGCAAACTGGGAGCCATAATCGACTCTTCGGCTGACACGGACATTCTTCAAAAAGGCCTTACTGAGACAGACACCTGGTGTCAAAGTCATGGCCTTAAGCTAAATGCCAAAAAATGCATAGGCATCCCGTTTGGGAAAAACAAAACACCCACAAATTACCACATAGGTGGCAGCCCCTTAATAGAGAAGAGGTAATAAGAGATCTGGGGACCCAGGTAGATAGTAATCTCTCCTTTGACAATCATATTGCCACAGTAGTTCGGAAATCCTTCTATGTGGCCCATCTAATTACTAAGGGGTTCGCATCTAGAAATAAGGAAGTTATAGTGCCCCTCTACTCATCACTCATCAGACCCATCATAGAGTGCAATGCTCCATTTGGGATGTACCTCACGAGACACTTCCAACAGCTGGAAAGACCACAAAAGCACCTCACCAAGAGGATTACTGGCCTCAAACATATATCCTATGCAGCCTGACTGAAAAAACTCTGGCTGTACTCAGTGGCATATTGCTTACTCAGAGGTGATCTCTGCCTGACTTACAAAGCCATGCCCAACTCAGAATTGATGGACATGCTCCACCTAAAGAAATCCAAGTCACTGCAAGCCACACGCTCTAGTGAGCTAAACCTCGCCACAACAATAAATAGAACATGCTGGAGGGATAGATTCTTGTATCATGCTTTGGAACAAATTTCCTAACTACATTAGGCAGAGCCCCTCACTAACACTCTTCAAGAGAAGCCTTGACAAGTGGATGTGTAACAGAAAATACACCCCTGGGATCACTTCATTGGCTCTGCTTGACAGAGGCTCAGTTAATTAATCAATGGGGCGGCGAAAGCCGACACACTCTGGCTCGGCTTATAAATGCCCTCGGGCAGATAGCCTAGTACCTACCTACCTACCTATTTTTCTGTGGGACCTCAGTTCTTATAAGAAATTGTAACATGTTTACCTATTCAACCAGAATCTGTGGTTAAACTGAAATTCTTCCGTGGAAAACTTTATCCCAAGTTGCCATCACCTCAGTAAGAAGAATTTCAGAGCTACATACACTTTATTCTTTGTCTAATTTTCCACAAAGTTAGAGTTTCACTTAGAAACACTTTATCCTTTATCCCAACGGTTGCTTCAGAGTCTGGCCTCAACCAATCTAGTTATCTAAAAGTTTTCTTTTTGAATTACTCTAACAGAAGTAAATTACTTCTTTGGTACCTTGGATATTCATAGGCAATAACAGTTGAACCTGTAGAGCTGATGTTCTTTGTGTTTCACTGTTGCAGTCATCACCTGTGGGTTATCCCTGCTATGGTAGCCCTGGAATACCAGAGTCAATGTTTTTCTGCGTCTGCTGCTGTCACTTGCTGTCTGATGTCAGTGCTATAAAATAAGACAGCCAACACCATTATATCAGTCTTTCTTGCCGTGGAGCCCATAGCAGAAGCAGGTCGCAAGTGTGCTGGTCGGTCGCTACCAGAGTTTGAATTACAGCTGAAAACGTCTAAAGCTAAGTACCCCATTAAGGATCCATTTTTCTTGCACTAACCGAGTCCAAAAACGTTAACAGTTGTCTTGCCTGTGTAAAGCAGCCCCCACATCGAGACTTCCACTCATAATGAGTCATTTGTTTAGGCCCAGACCACTACGTCCCTCGTTGCCGGTCCTGTGCTCTCTTTAACTCGAGAACCATTCATCGTAGAGCTCTTATTGTAGACAGGTGTTTTTGTCTTCTATCTTCGCATTCCGAAATGGCATCTATCAGCCAACAATCTGTGAACATTCTGAAAAAACGTAGAGATAAAGATAGACACAGACCACACAAAGCTAAGCCTTCCGATGACTCTACCGCTTAGCAGGTCGCAGTTCTCCGGAATTCCATGAGGTGCTTTCACAGCCCCTGATGCCCGATACGATATCTATGCAGGCCTCTACCGAGACCCTTTTGGAGTCCGGTATGCCGCAGAAATCTTCTTGGTCTTCCAAGCCTTTGGTTGTCTCTGCCTTGATTGGGTCCGGAGCTGCGACGCAGGCACCAGCATCCAAGAAGGCCTTCCACACTACCGAATCTAGACAAAAACAGACATCTTCTCATCTGACTACTGTTTCTCTCAGACCGATGAATACTCTTTTAGGCCTAGAAGCCAGACCACTCCTAAAAAAATCAACTTCTAGCCACCATCTTACTCCTGCTCCACCTGACCAAGCCGAAATGCTTAAAATGGCGGAGGATCTTATCTTCCTTGTCAGGGACAGTCAGGCCACAACTTCTAAAAGGAAAAGACATCCTTTTCCTGAAATACTGACAGAACAGGATTCTGAGGAATCTGATTATTCAAATTTTGAAGAGGAACAACAACCTCTGACTGCTTATGAGGATTCAGATGCAGAGGAATCTATTCCTTCTGCCTCCCCACCAGAAGACCTTTCCTTTGGAGAAACCCTTCACACCCTTAGGGCACATTTTCACTGGGAATCCCATGACTTCCCTCAGTCTAAGAAAAGACTAAGAGATTTTCTAGACCTGCCCTGGCAGATTCCCTTGGCCATCCCCCCATCTTAGAGGTGCTGGATGATGTTTTCAATGAATCCAGCTTAGCCCCTGATGCCCTACCTCCTGCTCCCAGTAAACCTGACAGGTATTACAGGGTACCTGATTCTCACAAATACCTGTACAGAAATCTTGCTGCAAGACCTGGAGGTCATTACACAGGGAACTATATGAGCTAAGGCTAGTTCTGCTAAGAATCTTATTCCTTCTGACAAGGATTCCAGAGTTCTGGACAGATGGGGTAAAAAAAGAATACACCTCTGCATCCTTAGCTGTCAGAGCACTAAACTGTCAGTTCCATATGTTAAAATATCAGCAACACACTTTGGAACTATCAAAGCAAAAGATTTCTTCCTTTCCTGACTGTGCCAATTCTAAAGAGTTAGCAGATTTACTGCACTCTGCTTGTCAAGTAGCCAAACACTCATTGCTCTGTGGATACGATGCCCTAGAAGCCTCAAGAAGGGCAGCAGTGTCAGGATCTGTCATTAGGAGACATGCATGGTTGAAGGAACAACCTCTCCCTGATCATGTCAAGTCTAAATTAATTGATGCACTCTTGGATAAGGACCACTTGCTTAGAGTAAAAGCAGAAGAGGTGCTTAAAAAGATGGAAGACAAAGCAAAATCTATGCAAACAGTAAAATATTTCTTTTAGGTACAACCTCTGAGGTTCTGCAGGAATTTTCCCTCAAAGCATTGGTCCTTTCCTGCACCTACCAGACAGGGGCAAAGTAAGGCCCTCAAGGACAGGTCTCCCAGGCCCCTATCACAGGAACAGCAGAGAACCAAACAGTGCCCCCAAGTCGAGTTCTAAGCCATCCCTCTATGGCAAAAACTCTCAGTGACTCCCGCTCCCCCCCTGCCCTCCTGTCATTCACCAAAAACTCGGAGGAAGGCTCTCCCTCTGTAAAGAAAATTGGCGCTCTGTTACAAAAGACCAATGGGTCTTAAAGATAATTTTTCAGGGATACAAATTCTCTTTCAGTGAACTCACAGTTCTAAGAGGGTATCTAGACTTACCTCCAAATCAGTGGTCAGAGGCATTGAAACAAGTCCAAACTCTCATATCACAAGGGGCAGTAGAACCTGTCCCCTCAAATCAAACAGGCAAAAGCTTTTATTCCAGACTCTTCCTTGTTCCCAGAAAAGAGGGCACTTGGCTCCCATCCTGGATCTATCCATTGTGAACACCTCCCTGGTGGTCCCCAAATTTAAAATGCTAATTTTGCAGCAGCTGCTGCCTATGCTGACAAAAAATGCCTGGTTAGTGACCCTAGACCTAAAAGATACCTACCTCCACATCCCCATAAGGAAATCCTGCAGGAAATTCCTGCACTTCAGAGCAGGCTCACAACACTTTCAGTTCTCTGTGCTACCCTTTGGCTTATCTACTGCTCCCATGGTATTCACCAATGCTTAGCCCCGGCCATAGCATTTTGCAGACAAAGAAATATACAGATTTACCCATATCTGGATGACTGCCTCATTCAGGCAGAGTGCAAAGAATAGTTGCTTCGGGACCTCCTCTTTGTCAAAACCCTCCTAACCTCCTTAGGGTTCACCATCAAAGAGAGGAAATCAAAGCAAACACCCTCAAGGAAGATCATTTTCTTGGAACCAGTGCTGGACACAGCATTCTAAATGGCCTTCCTATCCCCAGAAAAGCAGAGCTTCCTGCCTCTTTGCTTTACCCAGCTGGCTTGCAGAAGTCACTTCACTGTGAGGAAGTGCCTGCAAGCCTTGAGGTACATGGCATCTTGCATCATTCTAATTCCTCTGGCCAGGCTTCACATGAGAAAACTTCAGTGGTATCTAAAGAACCTTTGGAGTCAGCACACTCGGCCTCTAGAGACCTCTATCCCTCTGATCCCCTGTATAAGAGCTGAGTTTCTCTGGTGGGCGTGGGTATGTGCCAGGAACAAGTGTCTTCCCTTCATCCTCTGCCCAACCGGGCAGACAATTACCACCGACGCCTCAGACATAGCTGGGGGTGCTCACCTAGAAGGGAGGCGCACCCAAGGTCTTTGGGATGCCCAGCACCTTCCCTTGCACATCAATCAGAAGGAAATGATGGGAGTATAACAGGCTCTGACATCCTTCAAACCCCATCTCAAGCCAGGGGTTCTCCTAATCAAAACAGACAACACCACAGTAATGTGGTACATCAACAAACAGGGTGGGACCCAATCTTACCCTCTGTGCAGGCTAGCCATGAACCTCTGGCTGACGGCCTCTTCCATGGGACTACACCTGATAGCTCATTACCTGCCAGGGATCAACAACACCCTGGCAGACTACTTAAGCAGAAACTTACTGGACCCCCATAAATGGCAGCTCCACAGAAAAATCTTTTTACAAATCACTCCGGCGTGGGGGACCCCAGAGGTGGATGTCTTTGCTTCACACATCTCAACCATAAACTGAAAACATTCTGTACCAAGGAGTACCACCTCCTAGTGTGGAAGGTGGATGCCTTGACCTTCCCCTGGAGCACCCTCTTTGTGTACGCATTCCCTCCTCTGCCTCTTATTCCCATGGTACTGATCAAAATAAGGGAGGAGAGACCAAAGGCCATCTTCATTGCTCCAGATTGGCCCAGTCAACATTGGTACCCCTTACTGCGCAGCCTGACCTTACAGCCTCTCAGGCAGCATCACCTGATCTCAAACTTCTTAACTCAGGTTGAGGGGGGGGGCATGCTGCACCCAGATTTACAGACTCTCAAACTATCAGCATAGTTAATACTCTCAAGGCAAACTAGAGGCCCCTGTTAAGCAAACAGGTCCTAGACATTATCATAGAGGCTAGAAAGCCCAGCACCAGAAAATCTTACGCAGGAAAATGGAAAAAATTCTGCTCATGGAGCCAGTCCAGAGGGGGAAATACTTCACAACCTTCCATTCTCTTATCCTGGACTACCTAGCAGAACTACTTAATAGTGGTCGCTCATTCTTCTGTATTAAAATCGACGCCTCAGCCATTTCAGCTCATTTTGATACAGAACAGCCCCAGTTCTGCTATCCTTTGATTAAACAATTCCTCAGAGGGGCTTCAAATATCACACCTTCCAGAAGGCCACCCACTCCAACCTGGGGCCTGAATTATGTTTTGGCAAAGCTTACTTTACCACCCTTTGAACTTGCTGCTTCAGCAAAACTAAGATACCTCTCCAGGAAGACTGCTTTTCTTCTAGCTATCACCTCAGTCAGAAGGGTTTCAGAACTTCAGGCACTGATGGCCATTGAGCCCTTCATCATCTTCCATGCAGACAGGGTCTCCCAGAGGACTTAATCCCTCGTTTATGCCCAAGGTGGTATCTAATGTAACTCTCAACCAGGCCATACATCCACCCCCCTTCTTTCCTAACCCACAAAACAAGGGGGAAAGAATTCTGCACTGACTAGACATGCACAAGACAGCTCAGATACTGTCTGGACCGCACTAAACCCTTCAGGAAAACAGACCAACTACTTGTCAGCTTTGCCCCAGGGGCAGAGGGGAAGCTCATTTCCAAACGTTTATTACAGTGTCCATTTCTGCTACAGAGTACATAGGAACCCCCTCCAAGTCTATTTGAGCCCGTTCCACTAGGGCAGCCTCCACTTCCACAGCATTCCTCAGAGGAGTTCCCACCAGGGACAACTTGGAAGCTGCCACCTGGACTTCTGTCCATACCTTTACCACGCATTACCACCTACCTTTATTTTCTAAGGTTAGGGCAGGGTTTGCCTCTACATATCTGCAGGGCATGCTGACCCATTCCTAAGTCTCTTGCTAATCCTACCACCCCATTCCTCAGCTTTGGGAATCCTTTCACAGGTGATGACTGCAACAGTGAAACACGAAGAACATAGTACAGTTGTGTACACTTACCAAAAATGTAGATGTTTGAGTGTATTCACTGTTGCCCTCCTGGTTTCCTACCCTCCTTCCCCCTTATATCTTCTTTCTTTAGGGAGACATAAGTTGCTAACGGTGGTTTTTAGCCACCAGCACCACTTTACCATATTTACTGGGGCCTCTGACTGCTTAGGCCAAGAAAAACTGATGTAATGGTGTCAGCTGCCTTCCTTTATAGCACTGACGACCTAACGTCAGACAGCAGCAGATGCAGAAAACATTAACTCTGGTATTCTGGCCGGCCGAAGGCTACCACAACAGGGATAACCCACAGATGATGACTGCAACAGTGAATACACTCGAACATCTACATTTATGTTAAGTGTACACAACTGTACTTTTCCTTTGCTTCCACAAGGCTAGAGTGCAAGATGTCTTAAAATAATGCTGTCCAGATGACTTTTAGAATGGAAAACCTTTGTTTACAACTTAAAGGACAAGCCCCTAGCAATGAACCCTAAGGCTCACTCAACCAGTACCCACTGCCATCTTCCAACATTCTTCAATATGTGAGATCTGTGTGACATCAAATTGGTGTATATTGCATACCTTTTCCAAACATTACAGTTTGAACATTACTTGTGTATCTAGAGGCTCCTTTGGAGCTACCATTCTCAAGGGCATTCTTTTATGGTTCTGCTTAGGAAAATAAGTAGCTTAGGATTTTGTCCCAGCTAGCAAAGTGGACAGATGGGAATGACATAGAATACAGAAATACGTACTTTAGCAGTAGCCGATGACTTGGGTGTGGTATATTGAAGATTTACCCACAGTGGTTGTGGTTTAATCACAAGGGTGACCACAGAGTTGGTTATTGCTGTTATACAATGATTTTGTTTAAGAAAAAAATTACTTACTTTTCTAAAGTAATGTCTTTGTGTAACGGCACTGTGGTGTTCTTCCACAGTGTTTCTTGATTCCACTGCTTTGTTGTTGTACTGCGCATGCATGTGGTTCTTACGATGTTCATCGTGTTTCACTGTTGCAGTCATGACTGTAGGGTTCTCCCCTGCCGGCAGGCAGTCCTCGGTCGGCCAGAATCCTAAAGTCTGGGTCCGGCGTCGGCTGTTCAACCATGCTCCCTAACATCAGAGCGCCATGAGTATAAAGCTGACAGCTGACGCCATCGTGATAGCAGTTCGCAAGTGCCGGTCGGCTGACTCCTGACGAATTTTTCTGATATACTTCGGTCCGAAGACTTTCTTCTCCACTCAAAGCTAAGTACCCCGTTGGGGAAACTTTTTTCTTGCTCCACTCCGATGTCAGAAAAAGTTAATAATTGTATTTTATGTGGAAAGCAAATACCTCATAAGGATTTTCATTCTTACTGTATTCCTTGCTTAGGCCCTGACCACGACGTAGCTAGTTGTCGGTTTTGTGCTAGATTCAATCAACGTACAATTGAACAAAGGTACGATTTTGCTTTTCATTACTTCGGTAGGTGCTTTAACTACAAAATGTTGTCGGATACGGTCCCGGCTGCCGGAGTTCACAAACGTCGCAAGGATAAAGACAGGCCACCGAGGTCCAAATCTGATGATAGCACACAAGCAGAGCCAGCTTCAGGTTCGGCCATCGTCAGTGAGGTGCTTTTGCAGCCCCTGTCGTCGGCCATTTCAGAACCGACGGCCGAAACGGACTCTCATGAGGAGCCAACCAGGCCTTTAAATATTTCTGTTGCAGGACCTTCGGACAATGCTCCTTAGGATGGGTCCGGAGCCGCTGTGCAGGTACCGGCTTCCGAAGGGGTTTTCAGGCCTACTCAGCTACTAGTAAAGGCAAAGACTCCTTCTAAATCAAAGACTTCAACACAGACCTCTTTTGAACCGGCTCCCAATTCACAAAAACAGTTACTCAAGATGGCGGAGGATTTACTTACTATGATTAGGGGTTCACATCCCCCTCCAGACAAAAGGCCAAGGCAGGATGTTTATTATGATTCCTCTGATCAGGCTTCTGTTTCCTCAGTTTCTTCTTCTGATCAGGAATATTCTTTCCCTCCTTATGAGGATTCTGATGCTGAAGAATCCATTCCTTCAGCTTCTCCCCCTGAGGATTTCTCTTTTGGGGAAACTTTGCATGAAATGAGGGAACATTTCCACTGGGAAGGACAGGAGTATTCGGAATCCAAGAAAAGACTGAGGGATTTTCTTCTTCTTCCCCAACATAGACCCCTGGCTATTCCTCCTGTTTTGGATATTGTGGATGATGCCTTTCCGGAGGCTAACTTAACCCCTGACTCTTTTCCTCATGCTCCTGTTAAGCCTGATAGATATTACAGGTTTCCTGATTCCCATCAGCTTTTATACAAGAACCCTTCTGCTGACCCTGAAACCATTTCTCAGGGTCCTAAGGGAGTTAAGGCCGCTTCTGCCAAAAATCCCATTCCTACTGAAAAGGATTCTCGATCCTTAGAAAGATGGGGCAAAAAGGTGTACACTTCTGCTACTTTGTCCATTAGGGCTTTAAACTGTCAGTTTCATATGTTTAAATACCAGCAATTTCTCTTTTCTGTCTTAAAGCAAAAGCTTACTTCCATTTCTGCCTGTGCAGATAAGGAATTACATGACTTATTGCATGCCACTGAACAGGTTGGGAAGCATGGTTTACACTGTGGATTTGATGCCTTGGAGGCTTCTTGTAGTGCTGCGGCCTCTGGCACAGTCATTAGAAGGCATGCATGGCTAAAGGAACAAAATTTACCTGAACAAGTAAAGGCTAAATTATTGGATGCTCCTGTTCAGCATAATGTTTTGTTTGGATCAAAAGCTGAAGAGGTGATTAAAAAGATGGTGGATAAGGCGAAATCCATGCAAACAGTTAAGGATTTCTTACAAGTACAGCCACCTAGATTTAGCAGGAATTGGCCTTCAAAAAATTGGTCCTTTCCCACTTCAGACAGGCCTCAGAGGGGTAGATATAGACGCTCCAGAGGGAGGCCTCAAACACAGGCTGCTTATAGACCAAGACAGTGGACTGCTTCCACCCCTAGGGGAGGAGAGGACAGGTCACAATCTCAAAGGAAACAAACTCAGTGACTCCCTCTTTTGGGCTACAGGAACTTCTTGCCTGGAAGCCCCTCTTGGAGGAAAACTCTCTCTTTTTTATCAAAATTGGACTCAAATAACCCAAGACAAATGGGTTTTGGATGTGGTTTTAAGAGGTTACAAATTCCATTTTCATACCTTGCCAAGGCCAAGCGGATGGCCAGACCTTCCAAAACATCAATGGATGGAGGCCTTAAACCAGGTGGAAGCTCTTTTGGCTATGAATGCCATAGAACTGGTTCCCCTTTCAGAGATGGGAAAAGGTTTTTATTCAAGGCTCTTTCTAGTCCCAAGGAAGCAAAACTCATGGAGACCCATTCTGGATCTGTCGGTCTTGAACACCTTTCTAGAGATTCCAAATTTCAAGATGCTTACTCTACAGCAGCTACTTCCAATGCTGTCCAGAGATGCACGGATGGTAACTTTGGATTTAAAGGAGGCATATTTACACATTCCCATCAGACAGGATCGCAGAAAATACCTCAGGTTCAAGGCCGGATCGAGGCACATTCAATTCTCTGCGCTGCCCTTTGGATTGTCTACTGCGCCCAGGGTCTTCACCAAATGCCTGGCTCCAGTAGTAGCTTACTGCAGACTCAAGGGAATTCAAATTTACCCTTATCTGGACGATTGTCTAATTCAGGCAGACAGCAAGGATGTCTTACTCCAGCATCTAGAATTTGTACAGAATCTCCTCAAGTTCCTGGGATTCTCTGTAAGCATAAAAAAGTCAAATTTGACAACATCACAACAGATAACTTTTCTGGGTGCACTTCTAAACACCACAACCCAGATGGCATTTCTGACATCCGAAAAACAGTTACAGCTGGCTTCAACTTTCAGAACCTTGGCAACTCTAACTCAACTATCTGCAAGGAAATTCCTGCAGGCTTTGGGTTACATGGCCTCCTGCATCCTTCACGTACCATATGCAAGACTACACATGAGGAAAATACAGTGGTACCTAAAAAGTGTATGGTCTCAGCATTGCTACAGTTTAGACATAGTGATCTCTGTCCTTCCTTGCCTTCAAAAGGAATTTCTTTGGTGGTCCAGGGCATGTGCTCTAAACAAAGGGAAACCCTTCCGTCTGCCTCCTGCCACTCAGATTCTAACCACGGACGCCTCGGATTATGCTTGGGGAGCCCATTTTCAGGGCAATTGTTTGCAGGGCCTTTGGACAAAGGATCAGAAGCACCTGCATATCAATTTAAAGTAAATGTTCACCGTTCAGAAAGCTCTATTGGCCTTCAGGAATCTTTTACAACCAGGACAACTGCTAATACGGACAGACAACACCACAGTTATGTGGTACATAAGCAAGCAAGGGGGATCTCATTCCTACCCCCTTTGCAGACTAGCCATGGATCTATGGAACACAGCTCTAGCTTGCAATCTGGATCTTCAAGCTCAGTTTCTACCAGGGAAACAAAACTTCCTGGCAGACAGTCTGAGCAGAAACCTTTCGGATCCACACGAGTGGATGCTATACACCAAAATATTCAAGATGATAACATCAGTCTGGGGATGTCCTCACATAGACCTCTTTGCATCCCATCTCAATCATCAACTGCAGAATTTTTGCACCAGGACTTTCCACAGAGAAGCTTGGAAAGTGGATGCCCTGTCATTCGGAACCTCTCGGGATATGCCTTTCTGCCTCTTCCTCCTCTTCCACGGGTTTTATTGAAGATAAAACAGGACAAGCCCAAGATGATAATCTTGCTCGCTCCAAATTGGCCTCGGCAGTTTTGGTATCCAACTCTAAAAAACCTATGCCTGGAGCCCCCTTGGGTTTTACCTCAGTCTCCGAACCTTCTGTCCCAACATCAGGGTCAGGTTCTACACTCTCATGTCAGAACTCTCAGCCTGGCGGCCTGGTTAATCCAGGGCCTTTGATTTCTTCTTTACTGCCCAAGCAGGTTATGGATGTCATTTTAGAAGCCAGACGTCCTAGCACTAGAAAATCTTATGCAGGAAAATGGAAAAGATTTTGTTCCTGGATGCAGGCTCAGGATTCTGATCCTCTTCTTCCTAACATTACTTTAGTTTTACTTTACTTGACAGATCTCTTACATAAGGGTCTCTCTTTCTCTTCCATTAAGATACATGCCTCTGCTATTTCTGCTCATTATAATACAGACCCTCCCATCTTTTCCCACCAGCTCATGAGACAGTTTCTCAGAGGAGCTAAGAACTTAAGACCTCCAAGATCTCCTCCCATTCCTGCTTGGGATCTCAACTATGTTTTGGAAAAACTAACCTTGCCTCCTTTTGAGCCTGCTGCCTCTTCTGACATCAAGTTTTTATCTTGGAAGACAGCTATCCTGTTAGCCCTAACCTCTGCCAGGAGAGTTTCAGAGTTACAAGCTCTTATGGCTGTGGAACCTTATATTATTTTTCATCAAGACAGGGTATCTTTGAGGACTAATCCTACCTTCATGCCTAAGTTGGTTTCCAAAGTGGCTTTAAATCAATCTATCCACTTGCCAACCTTTTTCCCCACTCCTCAAAATAAAGGGGAAAAGATCTTACATTCCTTGGATGTACACAGACAACTACATTTTTACCTGGACAGAACCAAGGACATCAGAAAATCAGAACAATTGTTTGTTTCTTATGCTTCAAGTTCCCAAGGTAAAGCCATTTCAAAACAGACTATTTCTAAATGGATTGCTCATGGAATCAGATTTTGTTATTCACACCATGGAAAGCAAATCCCAGGGAGTATACAGACTCATTCCACCAGAGCTGGTGCCACTTCTGCGGCCTTCCTCAGGGGAGTTCCTACCAAAGACATTTTGGAAGCTGCAACTTGGAGTTCAGTGCATACTTTTTCTAAGCACTACAATCTACCTCTCTACCCTAAGTCTAGGGCAGGCTTTGCCTCTGCAGTCTTGCAGGGCCTTTTAGCCGCCCCTTCTTCTTTATGACCACCTCCCTTTCTTTCAGCTTTGGGATTCTACCCTACAGTCATGACTGCAACAATGAAACACGATGAACATAGTACAGTTGTGTACACCTACCATAAATGTAGATGTTCGAGTGTCTTCACTGTTGCAGTCTGGGTTTCCTTCCCTCCTGTCCCCTGTTATTTTTACTTTTGTGTGGTTCCTTTTTTTTCACCATTCTTCTGAGGTGTATTTGCAAAGGTTATTGGACCTTTTTCATTTTGGGACTCCTGACATCTGGGGCAAGAAAAACTGGAGAAGATGGCGTTGGCTGTCAGCTTTATACTCCTGGTGCTCTGACGTCAGGGAGCATGGTTGAACAGCCGACGCCGGACCCAGACTTAGGGATTCTGGCTGACCGAGGACTGCCTGCCGGCAGGGGAGAGCCCTACAGTCATGACTGCAACAGTGAAGACACTCGAACGTCTACATTTATGGTAGGTGTACACAACTGTACTTTCCCATGTTTGTATAGTACATCAGTGGTTTGGAAAGCAAACAATGAAGATAGGAAAATCTTGGTTGCTTTTTTGTGTGTGGGGGGGAGAAAGCTGTAACTTAGACAGTTTAGAGGTACGAGAGACGGGGAAGGTACAAGGAAAATCAGATACGTGTCTTTATTTTTGCAGAATGTACCCGATTTTTCTTGTATTTATTCTCATAAGTACCTCTAAACTGTCTGGTGCTTAAAGCTTTTTTCTTATTTTAAGAAGTGTGAATGAACTAAAGGAGGAGATGGGTAATGTTGCTCTTTTGCATTGTCTGAAGGAAGGAAAGTTTGAAACTGAAATGCATGTCATTATTCATTCCTCACTGATTTGTCGGAAAACCACAAATTTTATGAGGAATGAAGTCAATAAATAATCACGCACATTTCAGTTTGACTTTCCTTCCTTCAGACTAATGCTTGTCTACCCATACCAATAGATTAAAAAAAAAAAAAAAAAAGCCTGGCCGCTCAATGATACTTAGCGGCTGGAGTTTTACCTTTGGTATGTTCTTCATTTACAACAGGCATGCTGGATGCACTGACCAGTCACCATGCTCATTTGTGAATGTTTATGGCCAGTCATTGTATTTGCTGAATTCTTGTCATCTCTAGTCCATTTTCATTGAACCTACCCTCCTACCCCTTTCCACATTTTCAGTATTCATAACTGGATGGACCATGTAGACCTCTTTTGAAGCTCATCATTCTACACAGGTCCCACCACTCCATTATTCCCTAACCGTTTTTTGCTCTTCCAGAATAGTGACAAACATGATCTGAGGCAGGATGGGGACTACGTGAACTATGGGAGCAAGGAATGTGCTCAAGGAAGTGTAGTTGGAAGGGGGGAAAGAGTATTACTGGATCGGAAACATAAAGTGGCTCTATTCCCAACACTTTAAGCAGGAGGACTAGGGATGACAACGATCCAGAGTTACAACAAGTACTTAACTTCCACTTCTTGGGCATGATAACATAGATATGTATTAAAGTAATACAGTAACATGGTGTAACCCGAGAAAGCACAGCCAGTAATAATGTGAGATCATACACCTATACAAATTAAGTTTTGTGAGCAGGTAAAAATCTCTTGATAGACATTGGCATTTTCCACTTTTTCTGAACAGAAAGCCATTTAGTGATGGAATTGATCAAAGTTTGTGAAATGTTGTTAGATCTGAATCTAAGCTGTAAAGAGCTTTGCAAAGGATTTGAATAATTATAAATTGAAAATTAGAAATGTATGAAAGCAGATGAGATATGGAATAATCATCGCAATAGATATGTAAAGAGCTTAAAGGCATAAGAGATTTACAGAAATGAAAAAGAGTAAATTGAACTTAGCAAGGTGAAGGCAGTAAGATGAAAATGTGTTGAAGTCAGGAATTATGAAAATGATGAGTAGAAGTGGACCCAGGTAAAATTATGAACGCAATGGTAAATTATTACAGTACACTAATTAGACTAGCTGAAGAAGCTGAGAGTAACACAGGAAATGGTTATATATTTGATACAATTAGTTTACTCAGTTAAGAGAAGAAGAGAGAGGGATATTAAAATCAAATATAAAGGAAATTGAAATTACAGAATTAGTGAGAAGCTATAATACAGGGAAATCCCCTAAAAGTGGCAGACTTCCAGTAGGAGTGTAAAAGAGAAACACTTGAGATAATAAAAGTCTGGATTGTATTTTAACAGTATTTTCTGGGTGATGATGATGCTCTTGACTTAGAATGAAGCAGTAAGTGTAGTCATACCAAAGAAGGGGAATATTTTGATCTACGGTCATATAGACCCATTTCAGTTTTGAATCATAACTTCAAAGTGTGTATGATTATTTCCAATCAAATGGCAAAGATATTGCCAATAATAATAGACCAGTATCATTGTGGATTTATAAAGGGTAAACATACATTTGATATTAATGGAACCCTTCTGATTTAAAGGGATACATTGGACAGTAATATATTAATATTAATAAGACTGGTTCCTGAAAGTGTTTGTCAGAATGGGTTAGTGATGGATCTTTTGAGGGATTTTGGTTTCCAACGACATGGGTAACAATATCTCCAGCTAGGGTGAAGTGTGATGGTGAGCTGTCTGAAGTATTTAGTTTAACAACAAGCACCAGGCAGGGTTGTCCAGTTTCACCAAAACTCTCTGCTTTTCTTTGTTTTTAAAGCTATCTGTGAGAGACATAAGGCAACTGAATATAATTTGTTATAAATAGAGAAATAAGAAAATAGTCCATTATGTAAATATCATAATGTTACCAATCCAGAACATGATATAAAAATTATATTTGCTAAACTGAAATCTTTTACCAGTATAGCAAGACATAACATAAAGGAAAAATAAAGGCTATAGTAATGAATTATGCCCAAACACGACTTTGTACAGAACTTACCCATTTTGTGGGCTTGTGACAAGATGAGATACTTGAGAGTGTGGTTGAAACAGGTTGCTGAGTAAGTGGCTAAAGAAATATGGGAAAAAAATTATACAGATGATTAAGAAAGGTAGGACTATAGACATTATTATGGACATCAAGAATAAGATGTAAATGATTAAGATGTTTTTGATCCCGCTAGTTGTTCATGTAAGTCTATCTTATATGCATCAACTGAGAGGTCAGATGTGTAAGAATTTGAAAGGGGAGATTATTTTTTTTTGTGTGTGCGTGTGTGGTGGGGGGATAAAAGAAAGAGAGGCAGAGTGCAATGGAAAAAATAATACTGACAATGGAACTGTGTACTATGGTTTGTGATGTCCAGATTTGGAGGCATATTGTAAGGTGTCTCAGTTTAAAGATATTTGATTTGAGACTTGGAATATATGCCCATATGGAAGCAAATGACAGACATACTGAGGCAGAGACAGGATTGCACATTGTCATTTGGCCAGATTTAGGAAAGGAATATAAGGAATATTATGTACAGTCTTATGTATGCAGAACTGTTAAACAAGTCTTTACTTTAAAAGAAGTTAGATTTTGGGGGGGATAATACTTTAAGGCTATAATATATAGAGTAATCAAAAAGACACAGAATATGTGTAGAGCTTTTGGAAAATAAAGAACATTGAGTCAAGATTTAGTGAGCAGATGATAAAAGTAGATGCAGTAATAAAATAGGATGAAGCTAGACAAGATTTTAAGTTTTTGAACTCAGATAAACTTGTGCACAGGTCTAATGGTAGAATTTAAGGAATATGTGCAGATGCTGGAGTGTAAATTTGATAAACCACAAATAGATCCTATATTCGAGGCCAGAACAGAAGTAACAGACTAGTAAAGAGTAATATTTTATTTTTTATTTTACATTTGTTGACCGGGCTAGTCTAGCTGGATATAGATCCATTTTCAGTAGAGGCCCGGGGAGAAAAGCTCCACACAGATAAACAAAAATATAAAAAGTATAAAAATATTGTTACATGGTAAATACAGGCTTAATAAACCAGATAAAACAGGAAGTTTTTACATTTCAGAGATCAGAACTCATTAAGAAAAGTAACAGTGAACATAATATTGCTTAAGAAAACTAAAACAGTTATAATAACCAAAAAAAAAAAACAGGAAGTTTTTACATTTCAGAGATCAGAACACATTAAGAAAAGTAACAGTGAACATAATATTGCTTAAGAAAGCTAAAACAGTTATAATACAGTAAGAGTTATGTACAATAGTTCACAACAGGTTCAAGGATATAAGCAATAAGTTGATTAGAGTTTAAATAGTGTCAGTCATAATACAAGATTAAGTATTTAAATGTTTGGAACTTTGGTTTGAAGAGGAAGAAACAGGGGTGAGTAGTAGTAGTAGTAGTCTAATAAGTAGAGCATATAAAATGACTATTAGATTCAAGGCCACCATACAATTAAAAATGGCTTGGAGGTGCAGCAGACACTGTTGTCACCTCATAGCAAGAGGTTTCCTGGTTCAATTCTTGGCCGGGGTGTCTTCTGTGTAGATTCTGCATGTTGTTCTCATGAGTTTCCTCCCTCATTCCAAAGACATGCAGTAGGTGGATTGGACACTCTGAAATGGCCATAGGTATAAGTGTATGTGCAAGTGTGTGGTATGGTGTGGAAGAACTGCTTCAGCAGGGCTAGCCACCCGGTGGTGTAAACCTTGGTGCTAGACTGTCACTGTTGATGTGAGACACCTAACCCATGTACAGAAATGGGAAAAAGGGTTTGTGGATGGATGGATATAACTAAATAAAGACAGTTTAGAAATTTTGCATGGACATGTTTTCATAACTATTCCTGTACTCACAAGACTTGAAAAATAATATTTCCACAGATGAGAGGAATATGTTAAGAGATGTGACTTTTCAGAAAGGGGCTCTCGGAAGAATATATTTTTGGAATGTATGCAGTTGCCCCATTAAGAACATGAATCAAACAAGCCTTACACTTGAAATACAATTTAACCTCACAACAGAGATGTTCTTATTGAGTTGTAAAACATATTGTACTAAAGAAATGAAAGCATTGCTATCTTTAGTGTTAATAGTGGGTAAGACAGCTGTAAGTAGTAAATGGAAAACCAAAGACAAACCATAATTAAGAAAGGTAAAGATGACTGAGATTACAGATGTGGAACTGAAAACTTCTAAAGTTCAGAACATGGATGGAAACATCTAAGGCATACATCTGTTTAATAAAGTAGACTGTAATACAAGGTATGAAATAAATGGTCCAGTTGTTATGATTTGTAACACAATGAAACAAAACAATACGTCACTAGTGAATTCCTGAGCTTGTATGCAGTGAAATGCTAACTTCTGTGTTTAAGTGTTTTTGTTTAAGGAGCATTTTTAAGTTGAATTACAAATTAAGACTACATGGAATAGTTATTTGTGATGTTTGCATTTGCTTGATTATTTATGCAAGCTATTTGAAAGGTAAGTGTAAGCACTGATAATTTGACTTGAGGCTAATTCATTTGTATTATATAAACGTGGTTATGTAATAGTTGTATCATCAGTCAGTGTTAAACTAACAAGTGGACAATGCATGATATTGCACTGTATGTAAAACAAAAATGTGGTAATCAAGTAGTGTTGCTCACATGTGCTCTCCCTCTCTCTCTCTGTGTATACATGTGTGTGTGTGTATGTGTGTGTGTGTATCTCTCTCTCTCTCTCTATATATATATATATATATATATATATATATATATATATATACGTGTGTGTGTGCGTGTGTGAATATCTCCAGGGGTCATTCACTTTTAGATACAGTCTCTAACTCCCTAAGAATAATTACTTTCTATTTAGGTACATCTCTGATATTTGACTGCCATGAGAAACAGACTCTAGTCATGCAATGTATATTTCACTCCACAGACACACACTATCCATGGCTCTACGGTGCAGTGCGATGGAGTCTTAACTATGTGGAGGAAGAGGAGTGAAGGAGTGTGGCCCACTATCTTCTCCCAGAGGGTCTGTACAAGTACATAGGGTTATGTGATTTCTTTGATGTTCATAGTGTTTCACTGTTGCAGTCATTACTCTTGGGTTGTCCTGCTGGCAGGCTACCCTCAGTCGGCCAGAATTCCAAAGTCTAGTTCTGGTGTCAGTTGCTGTCACCTCTTCCCTGACGTCAGTGCACCAGGGGTATAAAAGATGCAGCTGACGCCATTTTCTTCAGTCTTTCTTGCCACGTGGTGCCCGAAGCAAAAGCAGCTCGCAAGTGCCAGTCTGCTGACATCTGAGATTTTCAAATCCGAATTTCAGAACCGAAGTCTTCTATAAAGCTAAGTACCCCGTTGGGGAAACTTTTTTCTTGCTCCAGACCAATGTCAGAAAAAGTTAACAATTGTATTTCTTGTGGGAAGCAAATACCTCATAAGGATTTTCACTCTTACTGTATTCCTTGCCTAGGCCCTGATCACTAGCTGTCGCTTTTGTGCTAGATTTAACCAACGCACTATCAAGTGTCGGTTCGATTTTGCATTTCATTACTTTGGCCGAAGATTTAATTATATAATGCCGTCGGAACAGCCGAAAACCGGAGTTTACAAAAAATGCAAGGACAAGGATAGGCATCCAAGGTCCAAAACCGATGACGAAGCCTCTACTAGGCCAGTCGCCGGTTCGCTGGTTCTCAGTGAGGCACTTTCTCAGCCCCTGGTGCCCCCTACCTAAGAGCCACAGGCCGCTACCGACTCCCACGTGGAGCCGCCTGGGCCTCTGGAAACTCAAGGTATTGGACACTTGGAAATCACTCCCTCATTTGGGTCCGGAGCCACTGAGCAGGCATCGGCTTCTGAGGGTGTCTTCATACCTACACAACTATATATTAAGCCATCTTCAGCTACAAAGACTAAAGCAGCTCTAAAGACAAAGAAACAAGTACAGCATTCTCCTACTCAGACTTCCATGCCTAAAAAAACAGATGCTCAAAATGGCCGAAGACCTAATTACTTTGATCAGGGTCTCCCATTCCCCTCCTGATAAGAGGCCTAGGCAAGAGACAGAGTATGATTCTTCTGATCAGGTATCTATTTCCTCTGATTCCTCTTCTGAACAGGATTTTACTCCATGCTTCCCTATGAGGATTCTGATGCTGAAGAATCCATTCCTTCAGCCTCTCCTCCTGAGGACTATTCTTTTGGGGAAACACTGCATACTATGAGGGAGCATTTCCACTGGGAGAGCCAAGATTATTCTGAATATAATTAAAGGCTCAGAGACTTTCTGCTTCTTCCTCAGCACAGACCCCTTGCTAATTCCACCTGTTCTAGACATTGTAGATGATGTATTTTCAGAGTCCGGTCTGTCCCCTGACTCTTTATCCTCTGCACCTGCTAAGCCAGACAGATACTACAGGGTCCCAGATTCTCATAAATTCTTATATAAAAACCCCGCTGCTGACCCAGAAACTATATCTTAGGGTCCCAAGGGGGTTAAAGCTTCCACTGCAAAAAACCCTGTCCCCTCTGATAGGGATTCTAGGGCTCTAGACAGATGGGGGAAAAAAGTTTACACTTCTGCCACCCTGGCTGTAAGGGCTTTAAATTGTCGAATTCATATGCTTAAATATTAGCAATATTTAATGTCACTACTTAAAAAGAAAATGTTAACAAATACTGAATGTTCAGAGAACAAGGAATTGCAGGATTTATTGTATGCAACTGAACAAGTGGGAAAGCATTATACTTTGCAATGTGGTTATGATTCACTGGAGGCCTCTTGCAGGGCCGCTGTTACAGGTTCTGTTATTAGAAGGCATGCTTGGTTAAAGGAACAGAATCTGCCTGATCATGTTAAAGCAAAATTATTAGATGCACCATTACAGCATGATACTTTGTTTGGTACTAAGGCAGAAGCGGTGTTGAAAAAAATGGAGGATAAAGCAAAATCCATGCAGATAGTCGAGGATTTCTTACAGGTACAGCCACCCAGGTTTAGCAGGGACTGGCCTTCTAAAAATTGGTCCTTTCCAGTCTCAGACAGACCACAAAGAGGCAGATACAGGCGTCCCAGAGGCAGATCTCAGCCCCAAGGCTCATACAGACCTAAACAATGGGGTGCTCCTACCTCCAAAAGCGGAGAAGACAAATCACATCCTTACAGGAAACAGTCCCAATGACTTTCCTCTACCAGTTCCAAGCAGTTTTCTTTTGACAGCCCCCTTAGGGGGAAAACTAGCACTTTTTTCATCAAATTGGCAAATGGTTACCCAAGACAAATGGGTCCTGAGCATAGTGTCCCAAGGCTACAGGTTCCATTTTCACACACTACCAAGGTCAAAGGGCATCCCAGACCTGCCACACAATCAATGGGCAGAGGCACAAAAACAAATTACAGCCCTCATGGACATGAGGGCCATTCAGCAAGTACCACAACAAGAGCAGGGGCAAGGATTTTACTCCATACTTTTCGTAGTACCCAGGAAGGACAAAACCTGGAGACCAGTTCTGGACCTGTTTATACTAAATACGTTTCTGGAAGTTCCAAAATTCAAGATGTTGACTCTACAGCAGCTACTGCCCATGCTGGGCAAGAGGGTTTGGCTCGTAACATTGGACCTAAAAGAGGCATACCTGCATGTCCCAATCAGACAATCTTGCAGAAGATACCTCAGATTCATAGCTGGCTCAGTGCATTACCAATTCTCTGCACTGCCCTTTGGCTCATCTACTGTGCCCAGGGTCTTTTCAAAATGCCTGGCACCAAAAAGGAATTACAATATATCTCTGCTTGGACGACTGCCTAATTCAAGCAGAGAACAAAGACACTCTTCTAAAGCATCTGGCATTTGTAAAAAGATTACTAATTGACCTAGGGTACATAGTAAATGAAAAGAAATCAAAACTAGTGCCCTCTCAAGATAATATTCCTGGGTGCAAGCTTAAATACAACTGCCCAGATGGCTTATCTCACGCCAGACAAGCAAAAACAACTGACTACTTACTTCAAGAAATTGGCAACAAAAACCCACTTATCTGCAAGGAAAATCCTGCAGGCCTTGGGTTTCATGGCATCCTGCATTCTACTAATTCCATATGCCAGACTGCATATGAGGAAACTACAGTGGTATCTGAAAAGTGTTTAGACTCAGCATTGCCACAGCCTGGAGACAGTAATTGCACTCATTCCCTGCCTACAACAGGAGTTTCGATGGTGGGCAGAGGCCTGTCACCACAACAAGGGTCTGCCATTCAGTTTACCCACAGCCAGACAGACACTGACAGTGGATGCATCAGATTTTGCCTGGGGGGCCCATATGGCAGGAAAATGTATTCAGGGCACTGCAAACCAGATGCATCTTCACATCAATCAAAAAGAGATGCTAGCTGTTCAAAATGTACTGACAGCTTTCAAGGACCTGCTTCATCCAGGACAGTTACTGATAAAGACAGACAACACTATGGTCATGTGAAACATAAACAAGCAGGGAGGTACACATTCCTACCCCCTCTGCAGACAAGCAATGACCTTATGGGACACAGCATTGGCTTTTCAAGTTCACCTGCAAGCACAATTCCTGCCAGGAAAAACAAATACTCTGGCAGACGAACTAAGCAGAAACCTCATGGATCCCCACAAATGGAAACTGGATCCACAAGTCTTCAGCATGATAATAAGGAAATGGGGATGCCCAGACATAGATCTATTTGCTTCCCGTCACAACTGTCAATTACAGAGATTTTGCACAAGGATTTATCACAAGCAAGCATGGAAAGTGAATGCCCTATCATTCAGCTGGAAAAATCTAACAGTATATGCTTTTCCCCCACTGCCTCTCCTTCCCAGACTCCTCCTAAAGGTCAGACAGGAGAAGCCAAAAATTATTCTGATTGCACCAGACTGGCCACGGCAGCACTGCTACCCAATCCTAAAGAGCTTGTCTCAAGGTCCAGCATGGATATTGCCTCAAACATCTCACTTGCTGACCCAACAAAACAGTCAGATCCTGCACAGCCAACTCAAAACCTTAAATCTGGCAGCATGGCGGATAATGTAGCCATTCAGAACACTCCTCTTTCAAAAGCTGTTATGGATGTTATCTTGGAGGCCAGGAGGCCCAGTACCAGAAAATCTTATGCAGAAAAATGGAAGAAATTCTGTGCTTGAAACCAGGAACAAGGCATTGACATGTCTGTACCAAATATTCCTCAGATTTTACAATACTTAACTGAGATGCTGAACAAAGGCCTTTCTTTCTCATCAATTAAGATTCATGCCTCTGCCATTTCCGCACATTACAATACGGAACCACCTATCTTTTCTCATCCTTTAATAAGGCAGTACCTCAGAGGGGTCAAAAACATTAGGCCTCCAAGGAGAGCACCATTTCCGGCCTGGGAACTCTATTATGTTTTGGAAAAACTCACACTCCCTCCTTTCGAGCCAGTATCAACAGCAGATATAAAATTCTTATCCTGGAAGACAGCTCTGCTCCTAGCCATATCCTCTGCAAGGCGAGTCTTGGATTTACAAGCACTCATGGCTGTGGAACCTTTCATCCAGATAGGGTTTCTCTGAGGACAAACCCTACATTTATGCCTAAGGTGGTGTCCAGTGTGGCCCTCAACCAAACCATTCACTTGCCTACCTTTTACCCAAATCCACAGAACAAAGGTGAGAAAATTCTGCATTCTTTGGGCATACACAGGCAGTTGCGCTTCTACTTGGACAGAACTAAAGCTTTCAGAAAGACTGAACAACTTTTAGTGTCATATGCTGCAGGATCACAAGGAAAGGCTATCTCAAAACAGACTTTTTCTAAATGGATAGGCCATTGCGTCCATTTCTGCTATTTTCAACATGGCAAAGCAGTGCCTAAGGGCATTAGGCCTCATTTCACCAGAGCAGCAGCCACTTCAGCAGCCTTCCTCAGAGGAGTACCAACCAAGGAAATCTTAAGAGGCTACAACTTGGAGTTCAATGCACACCTTTACAAAGCACTACCATGTGCCTCTCTACTCTAAGTCCAGAGCAGGCTTCGCCACTGCAGTTCTGCAGGGCCTCATAGCCTCTCCTAATCCTATTTAGCCCAGCCACCCATCCTCAGCTTTGGGATTCTACCCAAGAGTAATGACTGCAACAGTGAAGCACGATGAACATAGTACAGTTGTGTACCTACCATAAATGTAGATGTTCGAGTGTATTCACTGTTGCAGTCCAGGTTACCCACCATCCCCCTTCTCTATGCTGGGACTTGTATATTTTTCAGCCTACCTATTTGGGGCACCTGACATCTGGAGCAAGAAAAACTGAAGAAAATGGCGTCGGCTGCATCTTTTACACCCCTGGCGCAATGACGTCAGGAAAGAGGCGACAGCAACCGACGCCGGACCTAGACTTTGGAATTCTGGCCGACTGAGGGTAGCCTGCCAGCAGGATAACCCAAGAGTAATGACTGCAACAGTGAATACACTCTAACATCTACATTTATGGTAGGTACACAGCTGTATTTTTACTGATGTGTTTACAAGAGCTTTGGGTACATGGAAAAGAGAACAACACTAACTGGTAGAAATTCAGATGCTTAGAGATGGACGGATTAACACATGAATGAGTTAGGCTTCTCTTTTATTTGTTTGTAAATTACACCTTAGTATTCCTTTATAACACAGCCATTTTATTGAACAGCTATGTTGTGTGACATTTTGTAATCCAGGATAAACAAAATGAAAACTAAATGACTTCTTCTGTAAAATGTTGCAGATTTCTGTAGTAGAAAAATGTGTACACAAAATCACTCTGTGACTTTACTGATATGCTCTTATTTTTAGGAATGGTTTGAAAATCATCTCCCCTGAAGAACAGTTCATTTTAGTAGCATCTACACCACTTGAGAAGGTGAGCACTTGTGAAATTGTTGGTTTTAATGACTGTTTTATAAACTGCTTAATGTTAATTTCTGCAACTAAACTGCTGATATACATAACTGTGAAAGGACTGGATGAGAATCACTTGCATTTTTCTTTTTTTATCAGTAACATGCTGCTTGTTGCTAAGACACAATCCAACAGTAATAATATGTTGGCATGAATATGGAAAACTATGTTAAATAGCAAAAACCTGTAAACTACTGTGGTTTGCTAATCTCTTTTGCCATTTCAACCTGACAAGACCTTAATTCCAGATGTTGAGATAAATTTCTGTGTGACCTTTTTACTCATTGTTTTAGTTTGGATATTTTGCAGTCACCCTAAGATTTATGGATATCAGTTGGTTACGACAGCCCTGTGTTTCCAAATGCTAGACAAACATTCCACTTAGCTGTGCTGATGAGGCCATAATAAGGCAGAAACATGCATGTCCACAGCTAGTGGGGTTTAGCTTTATTGGCCTGAATTTGTCCATAAATAGACTTAAAAAGAGTTGTACATTGAAAACTGCCATTTAGCTGAAACTGATGGTCTTAAAGGGTAATTTGCATATATCTCACGTCACCTCTAATATAAGAGGTTTAAGGAACCACACAGTGGAAAGTCTACCTTTGCTAGATTTTTCTTTTTGTATTTTAACTAATTGTTTTTCTGTGTGACCTTTTTACTTATTGTTTTAGATGTTGAGATTAATACAAATTAATTAATTATTAATGTTATTAGTACCAACCTGACAAAACTCCAGCCTTACAAGACCCGATCACCCTCTACTCCAATAACGTCGAACGTAGATGCACTAACAGGGCACTAATCGCAATCTCCAAAACCCATTACAGCTCTGGTGACTCCCTATATTCTAGTAACATTGCCAAGACTTGGAACTCACTACCACTACAAATCAGGTTATAGTCTAATAAAACCATCTTAAAAATCAGCTTATTTCCCACCTAAACAACTCCTGGATATGCAACTGCCTAGCACCTGGCTGACATGTTTAACTCCTTTGCCCTACCCACTATCTAACCTCCTCTTTAAAACTCCCAGAGATGCACTGTGTATTATCACGTTACTTACCAACTCACTGCCACCTACTCCCCACTGTCCCATATATACCCATTAACTCTCCCATAGAGTAAGTTGAAAAGCTTTCCTTTAAAATGTCAATGCACCTCATCTGAACTTGTCTATATTCTCTTCCTTTTTTAGTTTTCCTTTCTTGTCTTATCTTCAGTCTGTCTTCAAGATTATCTCTATTAAACATACTGTATGAACAACCATCATATGTTACCACCTGCTCTACTTTTTAATTGTATGTCTGAATCTCTATGCTTATGCAAATATCTTGTGCAATCATATGTTATTATCTGCTTTATTTTTATAAGTGAATGTGTAACCATAATACTCGTGTAAATGTCTTATGTATAGCATGTTAGCAATTATTCTACAGCTTTTCTCCATGGGCCCACGTTGAAAATGGACAGCTCTGTCCAGTTAGACCTCTCTGGTAAACAAATGTAAAATAAATGAAAAATAGGTGTGTGTTTACTGTACCAGTTGCTGAGATAACGTGGCTTTACTGTATTTTAGAATTTTAAAACTTTAAAACCAATTATTAAAATATATATACTACCCTACTCTTTAATTTTGTTTAAGGTTATTTTTTGTTAGTACAGTTGGTCTAGTTAATGTACTCATGACATAATTGACTACATTAATAAGAAGTGAACCTAGGCTAACTTATGAGTAAAACAACATGCCATTAATCAACATGGTGGCTGCTGTCTCTGCCAGCCAATTAGTAACAAGTCATAGCTAGCCAGACCTTTATCTTTTACTTTATGTTGTAAGCACTGATGTCAGTGCATGAGCCTGTTACTGTGTGTTAGCATGGAAGTCAGTTGCTTAAAGACAGCTGACTTCATTGTATACCAGTGGTATTTCATGAGTTACATGAGCTCACTGATAAAACTGGATGCTGCAGGCAGCTGGGATGATTTTTCTCTTTTTAGGTTAAATGATTTTTTTTTTTGTAGTAACTATCACAGCGTTAATAGCATATACTACCCATATCAGTGACTGACAGGTGTGTGTGTGTGTGTGTGTGTCTGTTTGTGTATATATGTGCTTGTGTGTATCTGTGTGATGTGTACATGTGTTTGTGTGTATGTATTATATGTGCGTGTGTGTTTGTGCATAGAAATGTATATATATGTGTGTGTGTGTATATATACACACGCACACATATGGATATACTTTATATACATACATGCATACACATACACGTGTGTGTGTGTGTGTGTGTGTGTGTATATATAAGTAGATATACAAGAATACATATAGATACATGTGCTTTTACATTTGGTTGTATTAATAAAGACTTGTGTCATTGTACATTTAAAATCCAGTTGCTAGAAGACTGGTGTGTCTTTGGGAGGCATTTGTATACCTGCTATGATCCCTACGCCAAGGTAGGATTGTAATTATTTTTTCACAGGTGGCGCTGTGTTTTCTCAGGGTTTTTCTGGCTTAGTTAGGTATGTATTTTCTTTGAGACGTATGTTTTTGGTTTGGACCATATTTGGTACCCATTCTTAATGTACTCTACATTATCTTTTTTCATAAGCCATGTGTTTCAACTCTTAGCTAGATAATTCAGTTATGCTGTAGTGATGAGCCCAGTAAAGGCCAAATCTGTATGCAGCAAATGGAGTATGGCTTATTAAGCTGAATGCATTAGTAAATGCTTGTATGTCATTGTGCATTCAGAAGTCATTACACTGGAACTAGCACTTGCATGTCCATCATGTGGTGGTGCAGTGGTTAGCATTGTCGCCTCACAGCAAGAAGTTCTGCGCTTCGATTCTCAGTTGGGGTGCCTTCTCTGTGGAGTCTGCACGTCTTCCCTGCATTTGTGGGGGTTTCCTCCAGGTGCTCTGGTTTCCTGCCACATTTTCAAAGACATGTGTTTCTTTCCAGGCCTCCTCTGAAAATGGGTTCTGTCCCAGTTGGACTTTCCTGGTAAACAAATGTTTTTTTTTTTTTTTTTCTAAAAATCTCTTTATTCAGTTTTTCAATAATATCAGTAATACAACACATCAAAGAAACATAAATCTACAATGCATATAGAAAAAAACCTAAAGATAAAACTATACAATATATACACTAGAAGTCACTACATCAGCAAACAGAGGAGAGATAACTTCTTAACATTAATTGAAAGAAAAGAGATAGCATAGGGGGCATAGTTTGTAAAGGGATGCAGGTAGAAATTTAATCACTTGTTATAGATATGTATACTAGAGATATATTTAGGTGTATGGACAGGAAAGGAGATAAGCTGCTTATAATGCAAGCTTTGCTTGTAAAGGTTTGTCTTAACAGGTCAGTGTGAGGTCTGTCTTTAATTCTTGAGAATTACATCTAGTAAATTACTCCAATATTTCTGATAGTAATGTTTTTGTTTTGTCGTTGTATAAACTAATTTATGAGAGAGATGAGATGTATTTAATAGCTAGTTTGCTGAAGTCTTCCCATGTGATTGGAGATGTGACAGTCCAATTTTTTGTTATGTAAAATTTAATAAGGGCACACATTGTGATAAGGATATGTTTTAACATTTTTGGAAGTTTATTTGTGTTAATGTGCAGTATAGCCGTCTCCCATGACAAGGTTGTTTTTTCATATCCCATCTTCTCTAATCTAGCTCTTAAAGAGCCCCATAAGTTGTGTACCTTACTACAGCTCCACATAACATGGAGAATGTCAGCTGTTTGGTTTGGGCATTGTGGGCATACAGGTGAAAATTTGGGATTGAATTTATTTAGCTTTGATGGGGTATAGTATACATTGTTATTGATCATAATTTGTGCGTATAGCAGCCACTTAAAGGGAATAAACTTGATTGTATTTTCAATGGCCAGTTTTTTGCTTTCTTCAGTAAGTAATTGTTTTTTTTTCCCTTGCCAATAGGTTGAGAATAATAGAGAATTCTGGTATTTTATGTTCGTTACAAGTTTATATGTCCTAGAGATTGTTTTCCCTTTAGTTGCAAGATTTTTAAGTATTAGTTTTGCTAAGTTAATATCCTGCATGTCGACATTAGTTTGTGAAAATTTAGCATTTATAAGGTAATGGATTTGGCTAAGAATGATATTGTATTTCTTAGGACGATTGAGTTTCAACCTTGGTTGTAATATATTCTTTCCATTTGTAAATTTCCCATATTGTAAGATTTTTTATCACAGGGTAGTTCGTTAGATTAAGGGTTTATTATTTATTAGTAGGTTAGGATTTAGATGGAGCAGTTGTATAAAGGCAAGGGCATTAAATAGTTGTATTGATTTAAATAGCTTTTGAGTAATTAGGATCATATGCTTAATCAGTGGGTGTAAGTTCTTTGTGAATAAGCCTTTTTGATTTAGGTTTAAAAAGGGAAGAGATTTGGTGTTGTATTCAAGGGATTTAACTTGTTCAAACCAGATTTTGGCCCACTGAGGTGTCCAGGTACTAATATTTGGGTCATGATTTATTATCTGTATTAGTCTGTAAGCAGTAATTATACTATAATAAAGTTTGAAATCTGGCAATCCCAGTCCCCCTTTTATATTTGGGTAGTAGAAGTTTATTATATTTAATTCTGGTAGATTTGGGATACCATAAGAATCTTGATATAGCTTTTTCTATATCAAGAAAAAATTGGGGGGGGGGTATTTGAGAAGGTGGAATTTAATTGAAAGAGTATTCTTTGTAATAGATTCATCTTAACGACACTAGCTTTTGAGAGTAAAGACATATTTATATTCTTCCATCCACTAGTATCATTCTCAATATTGGCCCATGTACGTAGTAGATTATTCTTTATGATTTCCTTAAAATTGGGGGTAAATAGTATTCCTAGGTATTTTATCTGATAGTTAATCTTGATCTCACCCCGGGAAACAAATGTTAAATAAATAAGTAAAATACATAAGAGAAAATTTACATACCTCCCATGATTTTTTTTGTCAAATGCAGTTTGTAATTTTTTTTTTTATTGATGATATTCCTTGGCATGGCTTGTCTGATTTGTCCATATATGTATTTGTTGTGGGCCTTTTTATTTTTTGGTTAGGTAAGTATACACTCATGCAGTGATCAGAGCGGTGATAAGTGATTGCCTGATAAGACAGTGGAGTGGATGGTAACACCAAAGTAAGCTGGTTTGAGTGGGAATGCAGTACATTTGCTGTGTGAGTAGGTTCAGTATCTTTGATAAAAGTATGGAGTACTGTGGAGTTTTTGATAAGACCTTGGTGGCCAGAACGTAACACATTAAAGATTGCTTTGTGTGTGATTAGATGCAAGTTTTATATTTACACACACACACACATACATATATATATTTATATCATATATGTATGTGTGTGTGTGTGTGTGTGTGTGTGTGTATATATATATATATATATGTATATATATATATATATATATATATATATATATATGTATATATATGTGAAAAGCACCAACAAGTGAACCAGGAATCCAGGACGCCTATGGTATAATGCAAAAACAACCCATCTTTATTTGAACAACCAGTTTTAGCGCTTTCATCTCTTACAGAGACTTCATCAGAAACAAAGTGCTGTAATTAATGAAACCTTTAAAATACTGTTCCAATTAATGATATCATATAGTTAATACAAAATTTAAAACGATAGATACTCTTTTAAAAAAAGCCTGTTTTAACTGACTATATATATATATATATATATATAACCACACACACACATAATTATATGCATACGTACACAGGTCTACTTTGAAAACATCTAAAACCCATAACATCTCATTTCATAACATTGAGGCAGAACATCTAAAATCCATTACATCGAATTTCATAACATTGAGACCAGAACATCTAAAACCCATAACATCGAATTTCATAACATCTAACACTACAAACCTCAAGAAAATAACACCCCCTCCACATATAATGACACCAAGTTATCAAACACACTTTTTACTACGTTTCTGTAGGGGCGGAAGCCCCCCTGCACCCCCATGTGGGGGGATCCGCACCCCCCATAAATTAAATATAACAACTCCAAGATCACACTATAGTAGGAAAAAGTTAATTTCCTAACCCCACTGTATCAAGCCCCCTACAGAAACATAGTAAAAAGTGTGTTTGGTAGTTTGGTGTCATATGTCGTTATATTTGGAGGGGGTGTTATTTTCTTGGGATTTGTACTGTTAGATGTTATGAAATTCGATGCCATGGGTTTTAGAATTTTTGGGTTTTACATGTTCTGGTCTCAATGTTATAAAATTAGATGTTATGGGTTTTAGATGTTTCAAAGGGGGCCCACGTGCACACACATGTGTGTGTGTATGTGTGTATCCCAGAAACAGCCAGTGCGATCACCACAGCTGCAAGCATAAATCAAGTTTATTCTGTAGATAACAGCAAAAAAACATATTAAAACAGAAATGAGAATGAGTGCTTTCAGGTGGCTTCCACCCTTCTTCAGATTCAACATGCCATGTGACTGAATAACTTTTTAAATACGGCATAACCAGTCATAAAAAACAACAATCTAGCCTACCAATAAAATCATGTATTTCTGTAACTAATTTGAATACATAATAAATTAGGTTCAACAGTCATGATGAACAAATTAACAGACTACCCCAACCAAAACCTCACTCAAGTTGAATGACAGGTCACGTGGTGTTACAAACAATATGTCCCTTGGTCCCATAAAGAACATAATAACTAACCAAGCATACGATAAATCATAAGACTGAGGTAAATGCAACGGATCTTTAAACAATATAACAAATGGAACATTCACTAAATAATAAATGTCTCTGTAAAAAAGATTAAGGCCAAATGTCATTGTAAAATGAAAAATAAATAAAAAAAATCAAAATAATCCAAAGAACCGCAGTCGTTCTTCCCACTAAAACAGAATATCTGAGAAAAAATAAAACAACTCTACAGTCATTAACACTAGTCAAAGTGAAATTTCAATATGATCTTAATAGTGGGGAGACAGATATCCTTTGAATCATTAGAATTAAATACTTATACAACCTGCAACATATTATATCTACAAGTCTGTGGCGACAACTCACATTCATTCCACAATGTCATTAAGGAATTTGCCATACTCATAAACGTTAATGATTGGTCTGCATGTACTTATAGCTACCTGTCATGACACTAGAGTATGTTGAAGGACCAATAGTAAAAAGTCACCCTGAAACTACTTGAGTAGTACGTGCAATGTATGAAAATGTAACATACTAAAAGTGCATAAAATTGTATATTTGTGTAACTTAAAACAGTGACAAGATATCTGCCAATCTAACTAGGCAATGCTTGCAGTAAATATCATAGCCTAGCAAGAACTATAAAAGCATAATGCTAATAGCTGAGAAGAACAATAGTAAACAGACTATGAAACATTGTAAAAATCCAAAGCATGGATAAAAATAAGTAGACTTCGGAACACTAGAAATCCAAGGCATGAATAAAATACCTTAGATATTTCAACATCAACATCTCAAATTGAGAGAGGTTTGAAGTAATAAATGATTTAAGCTGGATTTGAATCGGTCATTTTGCTTATATTGAAAAATTGGCCAATAGCAGCATACTATAAAAACCTTTATCGTTAATGGTATCATCTCAGGCTCAAATGTTCACTACCTTCAGTTCATCTAAGCCACTTCATCTCAAATCTGTAACCCAACAATAAAAATTAGGTGGAAACGACTGTAATGCAATCACATTGCTCTTGTAAGAAAATAGACCAGTCACCAAAAAATGTGACAAACATATACAGAATCTTTCCAGTGCTCACAATAGATGTCATAACCTTGTATAAAATATAAAAGCATAATGCTGCTAGTCAAAGTGACAGTGGGCAAAGTGGATAATAATAAGCAGACTTTCAAAGCACTATAGGCATCAGAGACATGAATAAAAGAATTTCGGAGCATTATAAAAAACCAAGGCATGGATAAGATACCTTAGATGTCATAAATAATACTAACAACATCTCACATTAAGAAAGATTTATGTCCATGGATGATTTGAGCCAAATCTAAACCAGTCACTTTACTTATATTGAAAAATTAGCCAATAGCAACAGGCTGCCCTGTAAAATCCTTCGTTACATGTATGTCAACAGAAGCAACATTAGTAAGTCAACAGAAACCTCAGTCATCAGTGGCATTATCCCAAGCTGTAAAAGTTGCTTGTGATTGGTGGAAATAACCATCTCTAAACCAGTCACCTTGCAAATATTAGGAAATAGGCCAATAGCAACAAATTTCTCTACAATGTCCTTTTGTCACATAAAAATCAGCAGAAGTAATGTTAATAAATTGCCATAAACCTCTGATGAGAAATATGCAAACAATAACCTACTAATGATCTAAATCAGACGTGGGTCATTATAGATCTCAAATGTACTTTAACTTCAATTCATATAAGCTGCTTTGTTTCAGATCTGTGACCCAACGATAATAATTGGATGGAACTGGCTTTGATCCAATCACATTGCTAGTATAGAAAGACAGACCAGTAGAAGCTGACTTGCATCCAAAGTCCCTTGTTAGATATCCAGTGCACATACAATAAAACCTTGTAACATTTTGAGTCACCTTCTTGAGTTTCACTACTTATACATCTTACAATAAAGTGGATTTCCTGGATGTGACAATTGAGATGGATGAGAATGGAGCCATGAATACAATGATGCATTAAAAGGAATGCAGGAAGAATAATATACTGCATTGGTCAAGCATGCATCCCAAATTTATTTACAATAATGTTATTATTAAAGGGCAAATGTTACGTAACTCTGGAATGCACATCAGAGAGAAAGACTGCTTGGTAGCCAATGAGAAGCTAGCCAATCAATCACAATCCAGGGGATACAGTGTTAAAGAAATTAAATTACAGCAACAAATGATAATACCGCTGAGATGTAATAGCTGGATGGAATACGTAAGCCCTATTACTCCAATACAGTACCTCAAGTGTTGGTTCAGCAGGAGAATAGGAATCTCAGTAGCAATGTTAGAGTTGTATTAACATATTCAAGTGACATTAATTGCATTAATGATATTATCAGACACATCTGGAAAATTTTAACCAGGATTGAAACCATCAAGGGTATTGTGGGCAATAAACCATGCTTCACATATAGGAATGGTAGAAACCTCAAACAGTTATGTGACAAATCCAACAAAAAACTGGAGGGTAAGACTAACAAAAAGGCCACGCATCCATGCAAAGTATGCACTATGTGCAAATATATTTCTAAGGAACAGACCTTCAACATTCCTGTTAAAAATAGAAGATCTACCTTGCATGGGTATAAAGAATGAAAAACAAAGAACATTTTATATATAGCATGCTGCAAAAATTGTGAATCATTTTATGTTGGAAAGACCAATAGACACTGAATTTCGAAGAACGTAAGTGACATAAAATTAAAAGATCAGAAGAATCCTTTGGTAAATCATATAAGTGATAATGAGAAACATTCATTCCATTTTATGGTCATATAGGTTGTGCATGTTAACAACAGAAGGGGTGATATTACCAGTTTGAGTTAGCTGCGATGAAGTGGATTGAAGAGTTACAAGCGGATAAGCCTCCAAGTCTCAACTCTTATGTGCCTTTGAGACTGGCCTTAAAGAGATAACTTGTTAAGTGAATTTCCTGTTCCATACAATTCTGAGATTGGTTTTGTGAACAGTTGGTCTGGTAACGATGAATTCTGTATTGGCAAACTTAGTTTTGTGACTGTAAAAGGATTAGAAGCATTACTTAAAATCCTGTTCAGACGATCAAGTTCTGATGATGTAGACCTATTAATTGGATTGTAATCCATCTCTACATTCCATCTTTCTGCCATACTCTACAACCAAGTATCACAAGACAAAACAAAGCAGAGTATGTGGGCAAAGGTTTGATTTCAGTAAAAAAATCCAAATATCAGAATAAAACAAAATATCGAGCCGTACAGCATAGGACACAAATTTTATTAATATAGGGAGTAAGCACTTTTGCGATATTACACCGTTTCTTCAGGCTACAGCTATACCTCTAACACACTCATATTTAAGCTACTACAACCCATCAAGTCAGCAGCTTACTCCAATTAACATTCTTAGAGACATGTATACACCTTCTCTGACTGTCATAACACTCAGATAAAAGTACTAAAAAACGTACATCAAATTTAAAAAATGTAAATATCAACAGTAAATTTTAATGTGGTAATTTGCATGCACATAAAAAGGCTTCAAAGTCACAGCATCATTAATACCAGGCAGTCTGTACGCTTTAAAATGAATAATCCATTTCTGTTCTGCCTGCCTCAGTTTTATTTTTATAGTCACTACCCCTGATGCTCTCCAATAAAATCTCTAAAATGAAAGATTTAAATGTATATCATGAACCCTCAGCCATCACGTGTCTTGCCAGACCATTACTGTCTCTGGAATTTCTCATGTCCCTTAAATGTTCCATAATACACTCTCTCTGTGAATGATAAGTCTTCCCAACATAGAGGACTGGGCAGTAACTACAATAACTTAAATATATTACAATTCTCATTCTACAGTCGGCATAGAAGTCTCATTCACTAGACATTCCTATACCTGTATGAGTATAATTACACCCTGTGTGAATGTGTTTGCATGCTGCACAACTTCTGCATGGATAGGACAGGACTCAAATTTTATTAATAGAGTAAGCACTTTTGCAATGTTACACTGCTTCTTCAGACTACAGAAATGCCTAACACACTCATATTTAAGCTACTACAACTCATCGTCAGCGGCTTACTCCAATTAACAATTGGCATTCTTAAAGAGACCTGTATACACCTTATTTTTCAGGGAACACCTATGCTGCTATTAGTGATGTTCCTGCCCATTTGGATAACAGGATCAGGGTTCCACTAACATTTTCTAGTGATGATAGTACTTACTGTCAGATTATTAAGAACAATTGGCATATATTATAGGCCTCTGATTAACTTAAGGGAATAGTAGGTGATAGACCTTATTTTTCTTTTAAGAACAGTATGTCTGTTAAAAGACACCTGTGCTACAGATCTTCAGGCCATAAGCCTATGGTTGACTCACAGTGGTACGGCACCTATCCGTGCAGAAGTTGTGCGGCATGCAGATACATTCACACAGGGTATAATTATACTCAAGACAGGTATAGGAGTGTCTATTGAATGTGACTTCTATGCTGAGTGTAGAACGAGAAATGTAATATATTTAAGTTATTGTAGTTACTGCCCAGTCTTCTATATTGGAAAGACTAATCGTTCACTGAGAGAGCGTCTTATGGAACATTTAAGGGACATAAGAAATTCCAGAGAGAATAATGCTCTAGCGAAACATGTGATGGCTGAGGGTTCGCGACATACATTTACATTTTTCGTTTTAGAGATTTTATTAGAGAGCATCAGGGGTGATGATTTTAAAAATAAAACTGAGGCAGCTGAACAGAAATGGATTGATCAGTTTAAAGCATGTAGACCACCTGGTATTAATGATGCTGTGACTTTAAATCCTTTTTTGTGTGCACGCAAATTACCACATTAAAACATTCTGTTGATATTTATATATTTTTTAATTTTATGTTTATGTATGTTTTTTAGTACTTTGAGTTTTATGACAGTCTGAGAGAAGGTGTATACATGTCTCTAAGGATGTTAATTGTTAATTGGAGTAAGCTGTTGACTTGATGGGTTGTAGTAGCTTAAATATGAGTGTGTTAGGTATTTTTGTAGTGTGAAGAAGCGGTGTAATATCGCAAAAGTGCTTACTCTCTAAATTAATAAAATTTGTGTCCTGTGCTGTATGGCTCGATATTTTGTTTTATTTTGATAGTCCTAGAACTTGCTGGAAAGCTACGTGGTTTCCCTGGTGAGCCAGCATGGCTGTGGCTGCCATGTGCTTAGGTGTACTTCTCTTTGCAATGTTTTGTATACTGTCCACATTTGTTCTGAACCCTGCTGAAATCATGCTCTTGTCACTCGCAAGCATACTTGTGTGTTTTTTCTGTCACTTCGTGGATCTGATAAATCTCTATGGCCTTACTCAATGTTAAATCACTGTCACGAAGCAAGATCTTTCTCACAGCACTATTCATACCACACATGAGCCTGTCCTTTATTAACTTCTCTTCACCAAACTGACACGTTTAGCTTTGTTTCTGAGGTCAGTTATATAAGTTGCAGAAGTTTCCCCTGGTTTCTGATCTCATGTAAAACAAATGCCTTTCTAATGTAATATTTGTCAGGGGGTTACACATTTTTCTGAACTTGCACTTCAAACACTCAGGGTCCTCCCTTGATTCAGCCTTTACAACAGTATGATGATTTTCATGTTCTCCCTCATATACTGCTGGTGCATATGCAAATGAACACTCTCTTTCTATGGTTTCTGACTCAGCTAGGTTTAACAAAATTAATGCCTTGGTGCATGCATCTTTATCTGAATAAGCTGCTTGTATCAAAATATTATACTCTTCCTCAAATATTCTCCAATTTCCTGCAGTACTCTGATCAAATACAAGTGGTAAGGGCTTTCAAAATCCTCTGCCATATTAGCACATACCAGTGAAGGGTTTTGCAAATAAGCACAAACACATGCCCATACACATATGCCAGTATTTGTAACTTGGTGCCTCTAAAATTATGCTTTTGGGCTTTTCGAAATTAAGCTATTGTGCTTTCTGTGAGACAGCTCTCTCGGGCACTGCAACACCTTTGAAATCACTTTATTGCGTGAAATCACTTCTTATCAGTATAAGAAACATATCAGACATCTGCACGATGTAAGCCTCTATGTAACTGGACTTTGCAAAGTAAGTCTCTAGAGCACTGTAATACTCTGAAATTAATGTTTTGCTAAAGTAATTTATCAACATTTAAGAAAAATCTCAAATAACTTCATGGTGTGAAAGAACTGGGAAGAAGAAGATCAGAGTCAATAACATTTTGAAGTAATTGCACTTTGCGAATAAACTGTACACAGCATACTGAAATTCCACGAAATTGTGGTACCTTGCTAGGCAATTCTTTACAGTGCAAGAAACTATCTGTAATAGTGACACTTTTTAAATAGACACACCCAGCACAAGAAAGTTTTCGAAATGGCTATACTTTGACTGTACTTTACGAAATAGTTGCACTTTGCACACAAATAAACTCATCAGAATACATACACAGTAATAAGTACACACTGTAAGCACTTTTACACACTTTGAGATACTTCAGATAACTGTAGATGTTTTTCATGTTTCATTGTTGCAGTCATCACCTGTGGGTTATCCCTGCTGTGGTAGCCCTCGGCCGGCCCGAATACCAGAGTCAGTGTTTTTGTGCGCCGGCTGCTGTCGCTTGTAGTGTGACGTCAGGTCGTCAGTACTATAAAGCAAGGCAGCCGACGTCATTACATCAGTCTTTCTTGCCGTAGAACCCGTAGCAGAAGCAGTTTGCATGAGTGCCGGTCTGTCGCTACCAGAAGTCGAATTTCAGCAGAAAACCCTTTTTTCTTGCTCTAACTGATGTCAGAAAAAGTATACAATTGTCTCGCCTGTGGAAAACGGATCTCACACCAAGACTTTCATTCTTACTGCACCACTTGTTTAGGCCCAGACCACGACATTCCTCGTTACTGGTTCTCTGCCCTCTTTAATGCGAGAACCTTTCGCTGTAGAGCTCATTCCGATATGGCATCCATCAGCCAACAATCTGTCGACATTCTGAAAAAAACATAGAGACAGGCCACACAGGGTTAAGCCTTCTGACGATGCTACCACTAAGCAAGTTGTCAGTTCTGAGGAATTCAATGATGCACTTTTGCAGCCCCTGATGCCCGACTCGCTTTCTACGCAGCCTCTGCCAAGACCCTTTCGGAGTCCGGTATGCTGCATAAATCCATTTCGTCTTCTGAGCCTTTGGCTGTTTTCTGCCTTGGTTGGGTCTGGAGCTGCGACCCAGGCACCAGCTTCCGAGGAGACCATTTGTGGTACCGATTCTAGACAAAAAACGTCTTCTCTTCCGACTACCGTTTCTCAGAGACCGACGGATTCTCTCAGGCCTAGAAGGCCAGGCTACTCCTAGGAAATCTGTTTCGAGCCACCATCTTGCTACTGCTCCCCCACCCCAAACACAAATGCTTAAAATGGTGGAGGATCTCATCTCCCTTATCCAAGGTATTCAGGCCCCCACTCCTAAAAGAAAAAAATTATGACAGACCAAGAGTCTGAGGAATGTGATTATTCTGCTTTTGAAGAGGAACAACATCCCTTAACTGTTTGAGGGTTCAGATGCAGAGGAATCCATCCCAACTGCCTCCCCTCCAGAGGACCTCTCCTTCGTGGAAATCCTTTACTCCCTCAGGGAACATTTTCAGTGGGAATCTCAGGACTACCCACAGTCAAATAAATGACTTAGAGAGTTTCTGGACCTGCCCCAGCACAGACCCCTGGCCATCCTACCTATTCTGGAAGTAGTGGATGATGTTTTCCATGAATCCAGCTTAGCCCCTGATGCTCTGCCTCCTGCTCCAGCTGAACCTGACAAGTACTACAGATTACCGGATTCTCACAAATACCTGTACAGGAACCCTAATGCCAACCCTGAGGTCATTACACAGGGACCCAAAGGAGATAAGACTAGTTCTGCCAAGAATCCTCTTCCTTCTGACAAAGACTCCAGAGCTCTGGACAGATGGGGTAAGAAAGTTTACACCTCTGCAACTTTAGCTATCAGAGCAGTCAATTGTCAGTTCCATATGTTAAAATATCAACAACACACTATGGAGCAATTAAAACAGAAGACTGATAACCTCTCCTGATGGTGACAACTCAAAAGAGCTGGCAGAATTACTACTATCAAGTGGCCAATCACTCATTAAAATGTGGATATGCCCTAGAAGCCTGTAGCAGGGCAGCAGTGACAGGATCTGTTGTTAGAAGACCTGCATGGCTGAAGGAACAACCTTTCCCTGATCATGTCAAGTCTAAACATATTGATACACCCCTAGATAAGGAACGCCTGGGGAAAAAGCAAAAGAGGTGCTTAAAAAATGGAAGATGAAGCAAAATCTATGCAAACAGTAAAAGATTACTTTCAAGTTCAACTACCCAGATTCAGCAGGAATTTCCTCTCCACTATTAGGTGACCGTCTTAGTGGTTGCTTCCCTTGTGGCCATTGTGTATACTGTGTTAAGATTAATAAAACTAAGAGCTTCAGTAGCCGTAATACTGGTATGGTTTACAATATTTCTGTTTTTGTTAATTGCCAGTCTGATTGGGTCATTTACTTAGCTACATGTAGCTGTTCTGCATTCTACGTGGGGCAGACATCTAGGCTTGTCAAGTTTAGAATTGCAGAACATGTATCTGATATTAGGCACCAATGAGCTAACAATGCTCTATATAAACATAACATTGAAACATTCTAGTGCTAATTTTAATTTTACTATTGATAAAATTCAAGGTAATAGAGCAAGAGTTTCTGGTTGGCATGACACACTTAATAAATTGGAGAAGAGATAGATTATTAATTTGGGTGGCTTGTTTCCCCCTGGTTTGAATGAGAATTTGTAGTTTTTCAATTGATTGTAATGATGATTGACAGGTGTTTTCTTTATAAGACTGGCAGTTTTTTGTTCTTTTTTGTTCTCCTTTTTTTCACTGATGAAGGCTTGATATGTGAGTCAAAACCAGTTTGGATTGTGGACTGTAGGCTTTCTGCCTTTTTATGTGCCTTTTGGCATAATAAAGATAGATATATTCTATTAGTTCACCACTGTCTGCTGGTCATCGTTTTTTTTCTATTTTGCATTTTGAGACCTGGCAGTTGCCTTATGTGCAGGGACTGTGTTTGCTGTTGAGTAGCATTATCCTCAATTTTTGGTTACTTGTGCTATTTATGGTGGTGGATTTGTCTTTTGAGCCTTGCCTAAAAAAGGCACTATGGGGGCAGCAAGAGCCTTTGCCAATATTCAAAAGCCTAAGGGTGACAGGTGCAAGCCATCTCTTGTGAAGCAACGTGGCTTGTCGAGCATGTCATCCCAGGCAGACAGTTACTGGATTCCCTTTGAATGACACCAGAAACTTAGACAATTGTTGAAGTCGATCATTTTTTCTTTATACTGTGGCATCATTTTTGGTGAGGGCAGGATGCTACTCAGGGTCATGTCTGCCTGGGCTACATGATCAGAGAGCTCTTCCATGTCTCTTTTCATGTAGTCCAGGGAAGTATGTCTCAGGTCATTCACACCAACATGTACAATGACAGAGTCATATTTGTACTTGTTCTGGAGTGACCTGAGTGCTTGTGTTATGTGGCAGATCCTGGCACCCGACAGGCAGCTAACCTTCTCCTTGTTCAGCCTAGTTAGTGGGACATCAGTGTGCCTGACTATAGAGTCGCCTATCACTAGTGTGTTGGGTATGTTATTTTGCCTTAAGGGCTGTGATTACGTGGCACACTGATTATGTGAAGTATGTGTTTCATGGTTGGTGATGGGTTGTGGAGGTTGCTTGGATGTCTGCATTGGAGTTCTCTGTTGCTTTTGCAGATTTTTATGTAGAGCCTCCGAGTATGTTTTCATGTATTTATGTGTATTATTTGTCTCTGTTGGTTTGTTAGGTCTATGTGAGACTGGTGGTATGTTGCAAGTATTACCCTTCTCCTCTTGACAGTCTGCTACAGTCTGGGGTTGAGAGAGCTTTGCCTCCAGTCTGGCTGTATAATTGCATCTCTCGCATATATTAGTGTTTGGCAGTAGGAGGAGAGGGTTGTCTGTGTACATGAGGCAGTTGTAACATTGCCTCAAAATGCCCAGATTCACCAGTTGGACTGAAGAGTACATCAGAAACCGCCCTTTGGGACATGCCTGAATAGGTAGAGTGAGCTGTTTTTCTGATTGACTGGTGGAGACGAATAGAGAGCCTTGTCCTTCTGGACAGTATAAGGAGGGGCTAGTGCTAGGGGGTATTTAGTGCTTGTTATGAGTTTCAAGCAAGTGCTGGGCTATAAAATGAATGGTTTGAGTGCTAAAGTTGAAGGTTTGTCTAGTTCCAAGGGAAAAACTGAAGAGTAGACTTCATGGAGTCGGGAATAGTTTAACTATAGCAAACTGGCGCTGCCCGGCACGCAAAACCGTGCAAATGCGGTTTTTATATCAGAAAGATTAGAGAGAGAGAAATTAGTCCAAAATGGCCAGTAAAACTACAGTTTCTAGGCAGAAACCACTCCTCCAAGAGCAGGCAGGTAGGCTGTTCAGAGCTCCCCACTCTCACTGGTGAACAAAGAAACTTTCTTTTTGCCCAAGTAAGGTATGGCCAAACACAGAAGCTTAAACACAGTCCAGGTATCAGCAGGTATCTGAAACTGAACTTTTCTAGCTTAGTAAGACGGGAAGATAGCAAGATTCTTTTTGTTTTTTTTGTTTTTTTTTTTCAAGAAAACAGTAGAAACAAATGCAAAAACACTTTTATAGTGTAGTAATGGCTGTCGCACTTGAGTGGGAAGCCAGTAACAGTTAAAAATACAATTTACAACAAAAAAACAAATTTTAAAGTGCAGGCACAATTAAATGCAATTTCAGTGTAAAATGAGCTTTCTGAGAAGCAATAGACACCAGAAAACGAGCGTTTAGGCGGAAATAGCAATAAGCAACAAGGAAAACAAAAGAAAATGGTACTTAAACACTCCATAGTCACTCCTTTTGTCTCTCTGGCATTGTAGGTCTCTGCAGGACACCTGGGCAGGATCTGCTGAGCTTATACAAACACAAAAAACGCTCAAATGCGTTTTTTATATCAGAAAGATTAAAGAGAGAGAAATTAGCCCAAAATGGCCAATAAAACTACAGTTTCTGGGCAAAAACAACTCCTCTAAGGGCAGGTAGGCTGTTCAGAGCTCCCCACTCTCACTGGTGAACAAAGAAACTTCCGTTTTGCCCAAGTAAGGTTTGGCCAAACACAGAAGCTTAAACACAGTCCAGGTATCAGCAGGTATCTGAAACTCGACTTTTCTAGCTTAGTAAGGCGGGAAAATAGCAAGATTTTTTTTTCAAGAAAACACCAACCAGAGAGAAATCATGGCAGTGCAGAAAGCTCTGACTTCCTTCAAACCCCATCTCAGGCCAGGGGTCCTCCTTATAAAAACAGATAACACCACAGTAATGTGGTACAACAACAAGCCATGGGGGCACCCAATCATACCCCCTATGCAGGTTAGCCATGGGTCTCTGGATAACAGTCACATCCATGGGGCTACACCTAATTGCCCAATACTTAGCAGGGATCAACAACACACTGGCAGACCACCTAAGCAGAAACTTACTGGACCCTCACGACTGGCAGCTCCACAGAGAAATCTTTCTGCAAATCACCCAGGAGTGGGGGACCCCAGAGGTCGACCCCTTTGCCTCGCACCTCAACCACCAGCTGCACAAGTTTTGTACCAGGGAGTATCACCTCCTAGCATGGAAGGTGGATGCCTTGACCTTCCCCTGGAACTCTTTGTGTACGCATACCATCCTCTGCCCCTTATTCTTAAGGTTCTGATCAAAATAAGTGAGGAGAGACCAAAGGCCATCCTCATTGCTTCAGATTGGCCCAGACAGCATTGGTACTCCTTACTGCACAGTCTGACCTTACAGCCCCCGAAGCTGCTTCTCCTATGGTCAGACCTCTTGACCCAGGAGAGAGGGAAGGTACTGCACCCAGACCTACAGACTCTCAAACTTTCAGCATGGCTTATACTCTAAAAACTAACAAGAAGTCCCAGTTAAGCACACAGGTCCTGGACATCATCACAGAGGCCAGAAGGGCCAGCACAAGAAAATCTTATGCAGGAAAATGAAAAAGATTCTGCTCCTGGAAACACTCAGAAGGGGGCAGCACCTCCCAACCCTCCGTCTTTCTCATCCTGGATTACTTAGCAGAGTTGCTCAATAGTGACCTCTCCTTCTCCTCCATTAAAATCCATGCCTCGGCCATCTCTGCCCATTATGATTCAGACCCACCCCTCTTCTCTCATCCTTTGATTAAGCAATTCCTCAGAGGGGCTTCTAATATCAGGCCTTCCAGAAGACCTCCTACTCCACCCTGGGACCTGAATTATGTGATAAAGAAACAAACTTTACCTCCTTTCAAACCTGCCGCTTCAACAGAATTGAAATGCCTCTCTTGGAAGACTGCCTTCCTACTAGCTATCACCTCAGCAAGAAGGGTCTCGGAACTTCAAGCTGTCAGTGGCTGTCGAGCCCTTCATAATTTTCCATGCAGAGTCTCCCTGAGGACTAATCCTTCCTTTATGCCAACGGTGGTATATGATGTGACCCTTAACCAGGCTATACACCTTCCCACCCAACCCTCAAAACAAGGGGGAAAGAATTCTACACTCACTAGATGTGCACAGACAACTCGGATACTATCTGGACCGTACTAAGCCATTCAGAAAAACTGACCACATTCTCTTGTAAGCTTTACCCCAGGGGTAGAGGGGAAGCCCATCTCCAAACAAACCATTTCCAAATGGATTTCATACTGTATCCATTTTTGCTACAGACTACATAGGAAACCCATCCTTAAGTCTATCCGTATCCACTCCACTAGGGCAACCTCCATTTCCACTGTCTTCCTTAGTGGAGTACCTACCAGGGACATCTTGGAAGCGTCCACCTGGATCTCTGTCTATACCTTTACAAAGCATTATCACCTACCTCTCTTTCCTAAGTCTAGGGCAGAGTTTACCTCTGCAGTTTTGCAGGGCCTCCTGACCCACACTTAGGACTCTACCTATCCTTCCACCCTTTACCTCAGCTTTGGGAATCCTCCCACAGATGATGACTGCAGCAGTGAAACACGAAGAACATAGTACAGTTGTGTACACTTACCATAAATGTAGATGTTCAGGTGTATTCACTGTTGCAGTCTTAGTTTCCTTCCCTCCATCCCCCATTTAACATCTTCCCTTGGGGAGAGACCAGCTTCCCAAGGTGGCTCTTTGCCACAAGTACCACTTTTCTCTTTTCCCTTGTGCTTCTGCTGGGTTAGGCCAAGAAACACTGATGTAATGATGTTGGCTGCCTTGCTTTATACTGATGACCTGATGTCAGACTACAGGCGACAGCAGCCGGCGCAGAAAAACATTGACTCTGATATTCGGGGTGTCCGAGGGCTACCACAGCAGGGATAACCTACAGGTGACGACTGCAACAGTGAATACACTCAAACATCTACATTTATGGTAAGTGTACACAATTGTACTTTATTCCCTTAGTACAATACAAAGCCGTAGTTATGCCAAAACACCATCACTTTTTCCAAAAATATACAATTGCCTTTCTTTATTTATGCTTTATGTGCCTTTTTTGCCCTTATTATATTCATTTTGCTTGTTGAATCTTTTTTCATGCCCATTATACTCTTCTTGTGCTCGTTTTATGCTAAACATGCTGGTTTTACCATTGAAGATGCTGGTTTTACTTTTCTGATAATTGTTCTGTTAAATGTCATTGTTTTAAACGTTTCCCTTAGTTAAGAAACCTTTAGTGCTTCCCACTTGTGTAATAATGCAGTTTGTGCCCTTGTAATGCTCCGCTTTCTCTTTTTTATAAAGTAAGTAGTTTGTGCGTATTCTCATTACCTTTGATTGTTTGTTTTTTGGCTCTTTTTCATACTTGTTTCTCTTAGTTTTACCTTCACTGTAGTCTCTGCACCTCATAGCTCAAAATATTATTCTCTGCCATCCTAGCTCTGACAGCATGTCACTGTCCTACTTTGGACACCATAGAAGAGTCTTCGTGGATTCTTTTCAAGAAGCTTTATTTTACTGACTTTAACTTAAGTTACTTTTATACAAACTAACTGTTGGAATCATACATGCTTACTTTTTGGCTGCACTCTCAAAATGGCACTAGAAATGGCACGTGCTTGACATTTGTATATGCACGTTATGTCTTTGACATGCTTCTTAAACATACAGCACACAGCACCTGCACTCTGATCTACAGAGTGGTTACAAGATGTCTTGGTTTTCACTGCCTCACCAAACAGGCATTCCTCCCATGCCTTTAAGCCATCTCCATTTAATTTGTTCAGTTCTGTCTTTAGAGTACTATAAAACTTGTTTCTGCTTATCAACATGGAACAGTTTTTTATTCAAAAATTTTCCAGATCCCAGAAAAGTGGGAAAATGGACACCCATTCTGAATGGGCACAATTTTTCAGAGGATGTGATGCAAGTATTACATAAAGCTAGGAAACTTGCTACAAGAAAATCTTGTGATTTTAAATGGAAGCTGGGAAACCGGCTACAAGGAAATCTTATGTTTGTAAATGGAAGTGATTTTCTATTTGGTGCCACAAGAAAAATCAGGACCCTTATCAAGTAGGTACTCCTCTCATTCTATCTTCTTGTTGAGCCTCTTAATTCAGGGCTGACATATTCATCGTAAAACTACATCTTTTAGCCAGTTCTGTCTGTCTTCCTTTTTAATTTACTTTTGTCATCATGTTTTGAAGTCATATGCTTTGTAAAGAGGGTCCTTTACCACATACTGCCTTGGAAATCCATTCCCCCTCTTTGAGACCTGAATTATGTCTTGACTTGTCCCCCAATTTAGCCTACCTCCATTATGTCTAAAGTTTTCTACTTGGAAGATAGCCCTGTTAGTGGCCTTTACTTCTGCTAAAAGGGTTTCTGAACTGCAAGCTGTGTTGGCTTCTCCTCTTTTGGTTTTCCATAAAGAAAGGGTTACACTCGGGACTAACCCTTCTTTTATACCTGAGGTGGTCAATAAATTGTCTTTAAACTAGTCCATTAATCCCCCTACCTTCCCCCAAAACAAGTGAGAGAGAATTTTACATTCTTTAGTTCATAGACAACTAAGGTACTACCGTAACAAAACCAAGTCTATCAAAAAGTCAGACCAGCTTTTCATTTCATTTCCAGGTTTAAAAAAAAAAAGTGTTTCCTGTTTCTAAGGAGTTAATATTCAAATGACTCTCTTTCCGTCTTTGTTTTAGTTACTCATTCTGTGGCACACTACTTTCAGTTTGGTCAAAACACATTACAGCAGACTTTTTGCTTCTATTTGTGCTTTTTCCAATGGCCTTGATTCCAGATCTGTTTTGGAAACTACAACTTGGTCCTCTGTTCATACAAGAGTGATGCCCTTTCTTGAAGTAGAGCTCAATTTTTAGGCCCATCTTGCAAGGAAGTCTTAGATTCCAGCTCTGTTCCTCATTCTTCCTCCCTGGACTCAGAGAGCTCTGAGACTTTTCCCAATAGTTAGTAATACTGCAATAGTGGTCATAGGAAGGACATAGTTTAGTTGTATAACAACTTAACATAACAGTGGGTGTCCAGCTGATCACTGTACAGTATTACATCCCTCCTTTCTTTCCCATTTTCTGTTTTGACTAAGGTGGCATCTTGTCCTCCCTTCTTTTGATTAACATGCTTTTTTTCTTTGCAAACTATTTTCTTTGTTGCAATCCTGGCTTTCTGGTCTGGGACAAGAAAATCCTGAAGTACTTTGTGACCATGAGTCCCTTATGTACTGCGTAGCCTCAGCACACTCTGGTCATGCATCTGTTATATTGTGGAGGAGGAAAATGCCTAAATGTTAGTATCCTGGCCGAATGAATGGCTCTCTCTACAGGATATCCAAAAACGTAGTAGTACTGCAACAGTGATCAAGTCAAACAATCTGCTGTTGTAAGTTTCTACATTAACTGTACTGTCTTGTTTTGATTTGTATGTTATCATTTGGCTGTTGTATTGTCCTTTCCATCTCCTCAGTATCTTTTCATCCGTCCATCCTTCTTGGCCTTGTCTTGCCTTCCTGATTTAGTAACTTTTCTCCTTTTTTTTCTGCAATGTACATACAAAACTCTGATTTAGAAATGTTGCGTGTTCTTTGGCTCCTCCTTGTATGCTTTCAAAGCTAGTTTACCACTTTCCCTCCCTGGCTTCATCTTTACTTCTGCCCTCCTCACCGAGACTTTGTTTTTTCATTTAACCATTTTCTTCCATTTCCTTTCTGCTTTTTAATGCCTTTGCTGTCCTGTTCCTAACCTACGTATATCCTTCCCAGTGGTTGTCCACTCTTCAGCCCTGTGTCTTAACGAAACATTTTAATCCATTTTCTGTATCTCCATATGTTGCCCTTTTTATGCTTCCCATGGCTTCTTCTCTACCTTGCTCTTCTGTCACCTGTCCTGTCCCTGTTTGTAATCTCTTCCCCAAATTATTAAACTCTCTCATAGTCCTGGATCCTTGTATTTGTGACCCTTTACCGTAAACATGTAACACAAAGTGAAGTACTACTTTTGCTTATATTTAACTACAACTTTTCATGTTAGAGTTAATACAGTCTTCAGATCCTAAGCAGATCTCTTGAGAGACTGAGTTAGTAGGATTTAGTCATTTTCATTTGGAAAGAAATTGTCAAAAGACTTTTGTATTGAATTAGCTCCTTAGAAAATGATACATACTGAAGCTTTGTAGAGGGGCTGCACCCTGTTTCCTCATGTGTCAGGGGCTTCTCCCCCCCCACCTTTAATGTCTACTATCTCTAGGACTGCACTATTTTTGTCAAGGGAAGGTAATTCCTTAAAGCAATCTTTTCTTCACTGAAATAGACTGCTGGAAATAAATACAGCATCTGGAATGATGTACTAATTCAGTCATTGATAGAGAATGCCTCATCCAAGGGTAAATTACTTCAGCTGTGCTGCCAGTCTGTCACTCTGTTGCATGTTTTACCAAACTACCAGTGCTCCACAAGCCAATTATTGGCATTGACAGATGCTTGCTTTCTTTCTGATTTATTTGCATTGTTTGCTTCACATAAACATTCATTACTTCTCTAATGTAGCTTTGATGTCCCCTTTGTTCTATACTTTCAACCTTGTAGTCAGCCACACAGCTTCCTTTATTTTGGAGGACACCTACCCTGATTATAACAAAATCTCTTGAAAAAATGTGCATTGGTGTTTAATGCCACATGACTGTCCTCAGAGATACATTTCCTGTTCCTGTTCATTCCCAAGAGGTCAGAGCACTTAGGCTCAACTTTAATGTAAAAGAATTTAAAAAAAAAAATGCGATTGCTGATCATTCATCCTATGCCACTGATCCTGAATGGACTAGACTGTTTTGTTGTCTTGTTTTGTCTTAATACCTTAATCAGTTTGAAAGCAGCCATCAGGGTGCTCCCATCTTCTTTGTGCAGAATGATGGACACCCCACCTCCAGGTTTGGTGCCATCTTGTTGGAATAAAGGGGATACTTGTTATAGCATTTGAATAGATACCTGTTATAGCTGGCCTTCAGAAGAAGAGAAGAATAATTAGCTTCCAGTGCTGTAGCATTATTCATGGTGCTTTCTATCCTTTTTGTTATGCAAGCCTACTCCAATCCTTTGGCAGGTTGTCATTCTTCCTACTACAACAGGGAATTATAGTGATAATCCCATCATAATGTGCCACCCCTCATTACAGTGAGGGTGCTACTTGTCAAGACAGTGAGCAGACTTATTTTTGATCTCCCACTGTAAACTTCATACCCTGGTCCAGGAGTCACCGGTGCAGCAAATTAGATTGCTTCAAAAACCCAAGAATTAGTGATCCGACATTGGCTGCTTACTCTCAGCCACCTGGCCATTCCCTCCAGCACTCAAATTTCTAGTCAATACTGGGTGTCTGGATTTTACAGTCGGCACTTCATGTTTGCACAGAGGAGTAAGCCTGAAAGAGCTGGATTGATTATACACCCTTCAAATGGTAACAGTTTTTGCATTAACAGTTAGGAAGCATTCAAGTTGTGGGAATGGACTGTAGTAAACAGCAGCTGTGCAAATGGTCCAGTATTCTCCAGGTCTGAATATTGGATTTGGTCATTCTGACCTGTATGGAGACTTCGTAATACGACATTCCCAGCCTGATCTTGTAAGGTATGTTTCAGCAGTGCAGAAAGACAGAAATAGTTTTGTTCTTCGTGACCTCCAATGCAAAATTTACAATGCTATTCAGTTTTGTGCCAGAGCCTGGGGCTGGTTCATTAGATATTGTGCCCTTTCTTGAAAATAATTAATGTCTGGAATGCATTGTCTTTTTCATAGCCCCCTTTGGCCTTGGCAAGCTTTATTTTCTGTGTTCTACCCATTGCCTTATGTGGACTCTCCTCTCTCTTGCTTCTCTGGAACCTACTATAGGTTCATAGATTAGGTTCCTAGATTTGTACTAGGCTAACTGCCTTTGTGGGCCATTTTCAGCCTAGCCAATTACCCCATGTGAGAATCAAAACCTGCACCTTATGTTTGTAAGGTAAACACCTTAACCATTATGCCAGCCTCCCACCCTGTCAGGCTAATTTTGTTTTATTCTTGAATTCATAACAAACTAAGTAGCTTAAGGTATTTTGCTGCACTTTCCAAAGCAATTGTAGCAAGCCACTGGAGATGCATACATTCACATTACTATATACATGTTTCCAATGCAAAATAAAAAGTGTGCTGCTTTGGCTTTTTACTTTGCTAACAATGGTGACTCGAATTATTGCTTGAACCAGAAAAGTCTTATTATACTTAATACAGTGCACAGCCTTGACATAGGACCAGGCTTTTTTGATGCATCCAAACTTCAGGTCTTTCAAGGTGAGTATATGATCATTGCACAGCAGTCATTAGTGAAAGATGCTGCTTTTTCGTTCATTGCAGACATGTGAGGAACCACATATTCCTTCATAGAAAAATAGTTATTAGAGCTACTCTGTGTGTTAATTGTTTTTGTGTACTGTAGCAAGTGTTTGGAACTATTTGTTTACATAGTCAGATTTAGTTTGGTCGAGAGTCCAATGCTATTATTTATTTATTTATTTATTTATTTTACATTTGTTTACTGGGGAGGCCCAGGAAGAAGAGCTCCATAACAATTGTTAACATACTATGCGTAAGACATTTACATGAACATTGCAGTTTACACATTCACTTATAAAAATATAGCAGATGACATATGATTGCCTAAGATGTTTACATAAACATAGATGTTTAGACATGCAGTTAAAAGTATAGCAGGTAGTAACATATGATGGTTGTTCATACAGTATGTTTAGTAGAGATAATCTTGAAGATGTACTGAAGATAAGACAAGAAAAGAAAAAGGACAAGTTCATATGAGGTGCATTGACATTTTAAGGGAAAGCTTTTCAACTTAGTCTGTGGGAGAGTTAGTGGGTATAGATGGGACAGCGAGGAGTAGTCGGCAGTCAGTTGGTAAATAACGTGTGGTAATATATAGTGCATCTGTGGGAGTTTTAAAGAGCAGGTTGGATAGTGGGTAGGGGAAATGAGTTAGAATATGTCAGCCAGGTGCTAGGCGGTTGCATATCCAGCAGTTGTTTAGGTGGGAAATGAGCATTTTTTTGAAGATGGTTTTGTTAGGTTGTAACCTGATTTGTAGTGGTAGGGTGTTCCAAGTCTTGGCAATGTTGCTAGAATACAGGGAGTCACCAGAGCTGTAGTGGCTTTTGGAGATTGCAATTAGTGCCTTGTTAGTGTATCTAAGTTCTCTGTTATTGGATTAGAGAGTGATCAGGTCTTGTATGGCTGGAGTTTTGACAGGTTGGTACAGTATTTGATGAGCTAGAAAAAGTTGGTTTAGAGCTAAGGTGTTAGCCAGGCAGGAAAGCTGTTTTAGGGTCTGACAGTGGTGGGTGCAGTAGGAGGAGTTTGTGATGAATTTTGCTATATTGTTGTAGCATACTGATAGCTTGTTTAAATCAATCTTGCTTAGATTAATTAGGACAGGAGAAGCATACAGTAAGGTAGAGAGAAGATGGGTACAAGCTAGGGTAACTTTACTGTTGCTGGTTAGGAAGTTTTTACATCTGTAAAGAGTACCTAGTTTTTTGTTGATTTTGGTTATTGTATGAGCTATGTGTTTGTCACATTTCATATTATTGTTGATAATGACCCCTAGTAATCTGGTTTCTGTGACTGGGAGATAGGGGCATTATCTGATGCAGAAATAGAGAACGGGGGAGTAGGTGCTCCAGCTTTGGAAGGATGAAAGTGCATAAGTTGGGTCTTTTTAGGCTTTAGTATTAGCTGGGAGTTTGTAATCCAGCTGTCGATGGATGTAAAAGCTTCTTGGGTCTTGATTTGAAGTTTTTGGAGGGTGGGGGCAGAGCTGATTAAGGTGGAGTCATCAGCGTATTGAACCAGGTTTGCTAGAGGAGCAGCTTTGTGAAGATTGTTTGTAAATATAGTGAAAAGTAGGGGTCCTAGGATTGATCCTTGGGTTACTCCTAGTTTTACAGGAAGTAGGGGGGAAGGGGAGTTTTTCCACTGAACAGCTTGTTGGCATTAGGAGAGCCTTGAAACCATAATAGAGTGGGGGTAGTTAGTTGTAATTCTGAGAGTGCTGTTATTAGTTTTGTATGGGAGACTGTATCAAACGCCTTTGATAAGTCAAGGAAAACTGCAGACACTAATTGGTCGTTGTGTTGCATATTTACTAGGTTACTAAAATGGATGAGTGGAGTGGTAGTGCTATGGTTGGGTTCTGGCAAGAAGATTGTTGGAGAGGAGATATGTTAGGACCTGGGTGTAGATACATTTTTCCAGTATTTTAGCCAGTGGAGAAGGTATAGCTATAGGGTAGTAGTTTGTTAGGGTAGTAGTTTGTTAGGTCAGTGGAGTTGCCTCCTTTGTGTATTGGTATAATGTAGGAGATTTTCCAGAGAAGTGGCACCTTTTGTTCTGAGATTGATCTGTTAATGATTATAGAGACTGAGTAGGAAATGGCTTTGGCGGCTTTTTGTAGGAATTTGGCAGGTATTTTGTCTACTGCTAGAGTGATGGGTTTAAGTTTGGTTAGGTGCCTATAGATGGTGTAAGGTGGTGCAGGTTGATGGGTGAAGGAGTTAGTGTTATTTGAGGAGTTGTATAGAATAGTGGGGGTTGAGGAGTGTGGGTCTGTTGACAGCTTTAATTTAGAGTTGATGAAGAACTCATTGAATTAGGTGGCAGTGTTTATAGAGGTGGTGTCTATGGATGAGGAGTTGGTGATTATCTGGTTGGAGAATACTGTTTATAGCGGCCCAGAACTTTTGTGGGTTGGTATTTTGCTTAGTTTGAATTTCACTACAGTATTTTTGTTTGTCTAGTCTGATTTGATTTTTACAGTGTTTCTCAACTGTAAATATGTTTGCTTATTAGGAGTAGTTTTGTTTTTGCACCAGGTGTTACATGCTTTGTCCCTTTGTTTCATAAGTTGCCTAGTGGTCTTGGTAAGACATGGGGCATAGATGGTTTTAGTGTGGATCTGTCTTGGAGCAAGTTGGTTGAGAAGGCCTAAGAAGATAGTGTTGAAATACTTAACTGCTTCATCTAAAGGAAGTGTTAAAAGAGGGGACCAGTTAGAGTGTTTAAGGGCTGTATTAAGGTCATCAGCCCTGAAGTTTTTAATGTATCTGATGTGTTTAAGAGAGCTCGTTCTAGTGAGTTTAGTTTGGTCTCTGATGAAGAAGGTTGGGAGGTGGTTGCTTAGAGTGTTAGGTAGTGCACCGAAATTATGGGTCAAAGATGGATGATTGGTGAGAATCCAGACTAGTATTGATTATTTTTTTGAGGTTTTGTCTACCTTAGTAGGGGTTTGTATAAGCTGTGAGAATCCATAAAGGTTAATATGATTTGAGGGATGGGGTGATTTAAGTGAAGTCCAATCAATATTATAGTCGCCTAGTATAATGGTTTCATGGGGGAAGGTTTCTGATGTCCATTGGAGAAGAGATTCTAGGGTTTTGATGTTATCTCCTGGAGGGATATATGATCCTAATATATTTAGCTGTTTTTGTGTATTTAGTCTTCACCTTAACAAGTAGTTCAACATTGATGTCCTGATATAGGAGAGCAGCTCCACCTCCTCTTTTAGCTGTATGATCTTTTCGTAGTATGCTATAATCAGGGGGAATTTCTTCTTTGTTTTTAATGTGTGGTTTAAGCCTTGTTTCTGCAAGGAAGATGATATGATGTCAGGTAAGTATAAATGCTATGGTTGCGTGGAGGTCAGTGGTTTTGTTAAGAATGCTTCTTATGTTGTGATTTATTAGAATATCATATTTTCTCTTAAGTAAGCTTGTATTGGTTCTAGGCTGATTCTGACGAAGTGTAGTACTTGTTATTGGACCTGGGTTGGGGTTGATCACCACTGCATAGCAGGTGAGAGGTAATGTTTATAATGGTTTGTAGTATTTGGAGACTAAGTTGCATTATAGGGCTACCCTAGATTTGCTTTGATAATGGAGAAGCTTGTATGGGTGTAGATCATAGGTGGTGTGGTTAAAGAGCGAGAGTGAGCTCAGTAAGGGGTAGTTAATGAATGTTGGAAGTGAGGTTGAGGTGGGGTGACTTATGTTGGGGATTGTAATGTTCAAGTAGGGTGAGGTTAGATGGACTGTGATGGTGAGTGCTAGTGTTAGAATTATTTGATGGGAGTATATGTTTGGTTTGTTAGATGTGGTAGGACTGTATATAGATAACCCTGTGGAATATGTAGGGGTCCTGATAGTATATATGTAGGATGGATTGTAGCAACTTTGTGAGTGAGGAGGTACTATGTGTAGATTGTGTAATGTGAGAGCAAAAGAGGGAGAGAAGTGATGGTTGTTTGTGTGATTGGCTGAGGGATGGGTGTTGGGTGTGCATGTGGTAAGGTTAGGTATAAAGGAAATGAGCTAGGGGGTGGGTAGCATAGGGGAGTGGCATGGGCAAAGCCCTACTTAGGAGGTAAGAGCTGAAAAAAAAAGTATCAGGAGTCTAAGTAATGACAGTAAGCAGAGTTGTACTTTAATGGCAGGGGTTATGCCAGTTACTGTGCTTCCACTATTTATTCACAGTGAATGGAAAAATAACTGCTGTGAAGGTACTTGGTTTACAGTAGACAGAAATATTGGAGAAAGTAGAACAAAACAATCACCAACCAGAGTAGGCACCTGGGTCCTTCCACAAATGTGTATAAAACAAGTACAAAACAAATGGACCCTGTGACGACAACAGGACTTAAAAATGAATCCGTCTTTAATTCACATATAAAAGCAGGGCATAAGCATTTTCGTAGATTCACTACTTGATCAGATGTAATTTACCATTTCATTATCACACCATTAAATTAATTCATTCAGAGTCACATGATTAATACACAATCTAGTTTAAAGGTGCAAACACTGCTAGTTCATATACAAACACTAAAAGCATATATGTATTAAGTAAAACAGTAATTCATAAAACTTACATATATTAAAATAAATCATACCTTAATGTATATAAACAGTATAAAACATATATATAGTCGTAAAGGACAAATACTATCATAATAGTTCATCCGTATTTATCACCATACTAATTCATTTTCGGTTCAAGGCTCTAGCCTTAAGTTTAGGTTTTAATGGAACCCTGTCATTCAGGTCATGTCCAGAATCTCCCCTAATTCTCACTATCCATTTCGCCTCCAATTGTTCAGTCTGATTTCTAATGTCACCCTTCCTGCTACTGTCATACACACATCCAATAACCATAAACTTAAAATAATGTGTGGTGTCAGTATCGACAGCATGCTTGGATAAAGCACTCACATTTTTACCTATATGGTAGTAGTGTTCTCTGATCCTGTCCTTTAATGCTCTATCTTTTTTACCAATATAGTATTTTTGACAAACTGTACAGTAGGCCAAATAAACAACATGATAAGTGCCACATGTGGCATGCACATTAAATCTATATGTCTTGCCCTGATCAGGGTGATGAAAAACACCACTATTGTCTATATATTTACAGGCCTGACAGTGTCCGCATGCTTCAGTATGTCCATTGTCTACAGTACAGTGTTCACGCTTGGAGTAACACAAACGTCTTTTTAAAGAACGCATATTCTTATAAATAAATGTTTGTTTAAACCAACATCCACTGTATTAGTTATTTCACTATCTGTGGTTAAAATTGCCCAATGTTTCTCTATGATCTCTTTGTAGCACCTGATGTCACTGTAATCATCTCTTGTATAAAGAAAGCATGCATCCACCGCATGTCTTTAAAAGTGTTGTTAGGGGTCAAGCATATAGGGCAATCCAGATTGAGTGTTAGAGAGTCTGATTTTTAAGAAACGGACAGATATATTAAGAAGTGCATTTGCATCAAGGGGATATAAACAAGAAGAAATTTCTGAGAATATTAATAAGGTAGTTAGCTTGAGAGATACCCAAGCTAAACCATATTTTGGTAAAAAATGTATGAAAAGCCCTTAGAATTCAGCCAGAAACAGCAATAAGCTGAAGGTATGTTTATCTTATTCGAGTGACATCAGGTGCTACAAAGAGATCATAGAGAAACACTGAGCAATTTTAACCACAGATAGTGAAATAACTAACACAGTGGATGTTAAACCATCATTTATTTATAAGAATATGCGTTCTTTAAAAAGACGTTTGTGTTACCCCAAGCATGAACATTGCACTGTAGACAATGGACATAATGAAGCATGCGGACACTGTCAGGCCTGTAAATATATAGACAATAGTGGTGTTTTTCATCACCCTGATCAGGGCAAGACATATAGATTTAATGTGCATGCCACATGTGGCACTCATCATGTTGTTTATTTGGCCCACTATATAGTTTGTCAAAAATTCTATATTGGTAAAACAGATAGAGCATTAAAGTACAGGATCAGAGAACACTACTACCATATTTGTTTTGTAGAAATATTGGAGAGTTTAAGTAACTGTAGAGCACTGTCCTGCTTACAAGATGAGCTGCTTAACTGGGCTAAGATTCACTTGTTTGGTGGTGTTCTACTGCCAGCTAATGGCAGTTCGTTGCATGGCAGGGATTGGAAGAAGGAGAGAAAAAGATCTTGCAAGAGTGCACGCTATGCCAATATAATAAAATTAAGTAAAAGCACTAACAACTAGATGCAGAAGTTAGTTAACAGGGAATACACCTACATAAGAATATTTCAGAGAGTAAAAGTCCCAGTAGTGAGCCCTTTTGCCTTCAGTTGTTTGCAGGATAATTTTCATAAATTCTTCACTGGGGAGCAGCCACGAGTGAAATAGAGCTAGAGATAAGAATATTTCAGACAGTAAAAGTCCCAAAGTAACTCCTTTTGCCTTCAGTTGTTTGCATGATAATTTTCAGAAATTTCTCTTCACTTGGGGGGCAGTTACGAGTGAAGTAGAGCTAGAGATAAGAATATTTCAGAGAGTAAAATTCCCCCTAGTGAGTCCTTTTGGCTTCAATTGTTCGCAGGATCATTTTTAGAAATTCTTCACGGAGGGGGGGCAGCCATAAGTGAAGCAGAGCTAGAGATAATACTATTTCAGAGAGTAAAAGTCCCAGCAGTGACTCTTTTTGCCTTCAGTTGTTTGCAGGATAATTTTTAGAAATTCTTCACTTGGGGTGGGGGGTGGGGGTCAGCCACGAGTGAAGTAGAGCTAGAGATAAGAATATTTCAGAGAGTAAAAGTCTCAGTAGTGACTCCTTTTGCCTTCAGTTGTTTTCAGGATAATTTTCAGAAATTCTTCACTTGGAAGGGAGGGGACATTATTAGGGAATATTGTTATTCTGTTGCTGGATATTTTGGCCCATCGTTGGTCATTAGTTCAGATGAAAGTGGCGTGCACTTTTCATAGAGGATTTTTTGCATGTTCAGAAAATTATCTCATGTGATGACTTTCAGTTGTTCAATTTGTAATTTTTGATCCTTTAGTAGTAGTAGAAGTTGTTCACATTCTTAGCATGGTCTCTTCTTGGTCACCATAAGTTTGGCACCCAGGCTTTCTTAACTGCAGGTTCTTTGGTATGAAGAGCTTATTTTTTCTTATCCAGACATGGTCTCTCTCTGTACAGTTTCTTCCTCATGTGGGAGCAGAGTTCACCTTAAACCACTATATTAATCAGTATATTGTTCTTGATGGTACAGATGTAATGAAGTCTCTTATATTGTCATTTGTACAGTTCTGCTGCTTCACTCTAATCTGACTTCACCCCCCCCCCCTTTCACCCAGAATGGGACTGTGCACGCTGTCTTCTTGTTTGTGACATTTCATAACCTTTCGCAGTCAGGAGAAAGAACAAACCTCTTCTGGGCTAGTCAGGCCACATTCTGTCATTGCAGTAGCAGCCATGACTGCTTGTTTTACAGGGGTTTCAGTCCAGGAAATCTGTGCTGTAAATATTCGTCCAAAACATTCTAATGTACAGCCTGGATAGTCGGTCCATAATCAGGGAAAGTTTTGGTAGGACTGTTGCTTTGTGGGATGCTGTTTTTAAATCCTTTATAACTTAGCTGCCATTGTTTTGTTTTGTTTTTTTGTACATAAAATCTTGGTATTCAGGTTTGACATACAACCATTTTTACAGACTAAGAACATATAAATATGTTTTTTTTTTTTTTTTTTTTTTAGAACAAAAGCAATATGTGATTCACACAGCACTCATCCCAGTGTTACAGGACTATCACTGAGCACATCGCCTCACCTACTAGCCTTGCCCATCTGTACAGGTTAACTTGAGTAAGAATTTTTCAAAAGACAAGTGAAGACTTAAATGAGGTTGCATTGAAGAATACTGGATGTCCTTCCTTATAAATATTGCAGTATTCTTTAATGAAGGAATATCCTGCTAAAGATAGCTGAACATACAAAACAATCCAAGAGATGATAGCGAACTTAATGAAAACCTAAAATCAAATGAAAAGTTCGCAGGAGAACCAAATAAGGGCGCCAAGACCGTATAATTCACGTAATTTATTATGTAACCACACAACACAGAATTAACGCTGTCTATACAGATCCGTTTTCGAACTTCTAAACCACATTTATCAAAAATGTTCATCAACTCCGAATGAAATTCTGAACCCTCTTCCACCCTGTTTGGAAATTTACAAATGCGCAAACCTTTTGGAACAATATTTTTATCTAAACATTCTCTAAGAAATGTACAGTCACATCCTAAACGTTTGTACTTTTCCATATAAAAATATAAACAATCCAAGTTTTCCCTATATGTTCTGAACAGTGTATCACATCGTTTTTTGAATTTTTGGATTATATTAAGGGTACCACCAATTTTTTGGATTTTACCTTTAATTTTAATCAGCAGGAATTAATATATTTGGATGTTTCTTTAATTAAGACCAATAATGGTTTTTCATCCAAAATATATCGAAAAGAAACCCTTTCTAATTCCTATTTGCATTTCAAAAGTGGTCACCCGTTTTTCCAGAAAAAGAACTTGGTTAGGGTTTGCCGAATGACTTCAAATGACGATGATTCCAATAAGGAATGTGAATTTGTTCTGGATATGTTTAGAGAGAGAGGATATCCAAATAATTGGATGCAAGAGTTAGTTGAGGTGGTTGTTGAAGGAAGAAAGGGGGGATTCGCCCCTATCTTGGGTCAGGACACCTCGGTTACAACTAAAACAGAGGTTAACAACAATACTCCCAACAATTGGGAGCAGGCTTATATTTTAGACTACACAGGTGATTCAGGTGTTATTAAAGAAGTTGTTACTAGAGAATGGGAAAGGTTTGCACAAATTTCAGATTTGGGACAGATCAACAACCAGCCTTTAAAATTTATTTATAGAAAAGATTTGAATTTTAAACATTTATTTGAGTTTGATGGAGGTCCCAGTACAGGGAGTAGATCAGGTAGGCTAGGAACTTTTAAATGTGGGTTTTGTTGTTCTCAATGCCCACACATAGCCAACAATTTTAGTATATATATATATATATATATATATATATATATATATATATAATATATCTTCCAGAAATAGGCAAGTTATCAGCACCAGTTATTCCAATTGTAACACCAATGGGGTTGTTTATATTACTATTTGTAACCACTGCAACTCCTTCTGTGTAGGGAAGACTGAGAGGAAGTTGAAGTTTAGAATTTATGAACATTTTTATGAAATTAAGAAACAGAATGGAAACCATGCACTGTTTCGCCATACCTTGGTATGTGCACAAGCTTGCTTCCTTCAGCTTTTTTGTCTTGGAGACAGTTCCCAAAGAGATAAGGGGTGGTATGTGGGAAACCAAGTTGGAATACAGGGAGTTGATTTGGCAGATTATCTTGGATTCCACAAAACCTCCTGATTTAATTGATGTTCTGTCCCAGTGCTTAAGTTAAGAGCAGCTAAGCTTTAACTTATTAAAAATTCCACTAGATGGCAGTATTTATTATGTTTTATTTAGCAGAATGAAAATTTTTATTATCGTGATACAAGTTTTATTCAACCATTCGTATATGAATTTTTATAAACATTATATGTTGTTTTTAATCAAAGGTTATACTATGTTTTTATACTTGTATTTATTTAACAACTGCAATGAATATGAATCTTGTGATTTTACTTATGTAAAGTTTTCTATACAAACTGTTTCACCCAAGTATGTTTTTAATTACATTTTATTGGATAATTAATCCATTAATTATTTCAACTGGAGAAGTTATAAAACGACTGTTCAAGCCTCATTTTGGGTTTGTTTCTGATGAAGAAGTTTGAAAACGGATCTGTATAGACAGCGTTAATTCTGTGTTGTGTGGTAACATAATAAATTACGTGAATTATACGGTCTTGGCGCCCTTATTTGGTTCTCCTGCAAACTTTTCATTTGATTATAGCTGAACATACAGCCAGCATAGCAAAGCCTTTATACCTTCTGTGTGCCCATACATAGGTTCATAGGTGTGTACTAGGCTAATGGTCCTGGAGCCTTTACAAGCCTAGCCCATAGGATTACCTTGGCATCATGCCACCCAACCTTAGTTCCTAGTGCCTCTGTCGAGTAGAGCCACTGGAGTGATCCCCGAGGTGAATTTTCTATTTCCCATCGACTCTTCAAGATTTCTCTTGAAGACAGCCAGTGAGATGCTCTGCTTGACATGTATGGGAAGTCTATTCCATAGCATGGGCAGTCTCTGGGTTATGAATCTGTCCCTCCAGCATGTTCTGTTGATTGTGGTAAAGAGGTTGAGGTCTCCGGAGCATGTGGTGTGGAGGGATTAGGATTTCTTTAGCTGTAGCATTTTTAACAGAGCTGGGTCAGACATGGCTTTGTAAGTCAAGGAGAGATTGCCTCTAAGTAGGCGATATGAGACAGAGAATAATTGGAGTTTTTAGGTCTGTCCATATAGGACAAGTGTTTAAGGCTAGGATCCTCTTTGGGAGGTACTTTTGCGGCCTCTCCAGTTGTTGCAGGTGTCTAGTGAGGTACATGCCAAATAGAGTATTGTACTCAATGATTGGCCTAATGAGGGAAGAGTAGAGGGAGACAGTGACCTCCTTCTTCCTGGATGCAGCGAGTTGTGCCACATAGAAGGACTTTCTGACCACAGTAGCAACGTGGTGGTCAAAAGAGAGGTTGCTGTCAATCTGTGTTCCCAGATCTCTTATAATGCCTTCTGTGTTCAGTGGACTGCAGTCAATGTAGTAATTCAAGGGTTCTGGGTTTTTCCCAAAGGGGATGAAGACACATTTTTTGGCATTGAGCTTAAGGTTATGATTCTGACACCAGTCATTGGTCTCATTGAGGCCTTTCTGTAGGATTTCAGCATCACTTGGGGCATTAGTAATAGCTCCCAACTTGCAATCATCTGCGAACTTTGTCAGCCAGAGTCCCTACGTGTTGGCCTGTACTTCAGAGAAGTAGATACCAAACAGGAGAGGAGCTAGGACTGAATCCTGTTGGACTCCACTCTTGACTGGTCGGCATTCAGCTACTTTCACACTGTGGGTTCTATCTGTGAGCCAGTTTGCAACCCACTTAGTGATATTAGGGGTTTATGCCTAGCTTAGTAAGTTTTTCTATGATTCCTGAGTGGGGAATGGTATCAAAGGCCTTGGCCAGATCAAGGTAGGTTTTATGAATCACCTTACCTTCATCCACAGCTCTGGTGACTGACTCAAAGAAGTTGACCAAGTTAAGCAGGCATGATCTACCATTAACAAAACCAAACTCAATAGGATCCAGAGTTTAGAGATTCCCTTTATCCTTGTTTATTAGGTCCATGATGATGCTTTCCATAGCTTTGCATGTCTGACCCATTAGGTTAATGGGGCAATAGTTCCTGGGGTCTGTAGTTGCTACTCCTTAGTGGAGAGGGATGACTGTAGCAGTGCGCCATTCGGTAGGGACAAAGCCTGAGTTGAGGCTGTGATTGAACAGGGCACATCAGGTGTATGCCTTACATCCACTGTCTGAGGTATGTATGTGACATATGTACACCTTCTCCTCAGAACATCTGTGCTGCCAGTCTTAATGCTACTTTGAATTCGGCTTTCAAGTTTGCTGTGTTGGTTCAACCCTTTCTGAAGGTTCCTACCTTCAGGATGTTGACCCTTCATACTTTCTGTCCTCTTCTACCTCCCCAGTCATTTCAGGTGCCCTTGGATCTTGAAGGATATTTACCTTCATTTCTCTAGTCACCCTTTTCAAGATGTTTTTACATTTCTCTGTTTCATCCTCACATTCAGTTTTCTATTTGCCTTTTGGTCTTTCTACAGTTCCAAGGGTTTTTATAAAATGTCTGGCCACTGAGGTAGTCTTTTGCAGGCTTCAGGTAATTCAAATATTCCCTTATTTAGACAAATCTCTTAATTCAGCCTCCCTTCTCAACACTTTATGCTTTGGGTGCTTCAGTTTACTGTGCTTTTCCTTCCCCGTTTGAGGCTCACTATAAATCTGAGGTTCATTATAGATCTAAAAAAAAAATATCCCTTCACCGGACCAAGTGTTTCTGGCTTACAGGATTCAGACCATCTCTGGGGTTCCATTTAGACACTATTTTTCTGAAGACATGCTCAGGGTTTTATACCAGAGGCTAGAAGACCCACTACAAGAAAGTCCTATGCAGCTAAATGGAAGTGATTTTGCCTTTGGTGTCTTAAACATGATATGGACCCTTTTTCTATGAGTATTCCTGCAGTTTTTTCTTATTCGTGTGAGTTGCTCAATTCTGGCCCGAGATAGTCTTCAGTAAAGCTCATTTGCCAGCCATTTCTTTGTGTCTGCCTCTCCATCCACATTTAGCTTCCAATTTCGAGGTCAGACAATTTCTGAAAGGTGATCCAGTCTCCCTTTGAGTATGCTGCTTCCTCTTCCTTGTAGCAGTGAACTTGGAAGACTTTTACTAGTGGCCCTTACCTCTACCAAGAGTCTTTGAATTTCATGCTCTCGTGACAGTTTCTTCTTTTTTGGTTTTTCACAAGGACACAGTGGCTCTTCATACCAGTCCTTCCTTTATGCCTAAAGTAGCTAATGACTTGCCCTTAAATCAGTCCAACCATCTTCCTTCTTTTATCCTTCTCCTCAGAAAACTAGTGAAGGGGTTCTTCACTGTGTGGTCCTACAGAGACAGCTCACATATTACCTTGACAAGACTAAGGATATCATGAAATCTTAGCATTTTTTTGTTTCTTTTCATACCAGGAATTTGGGTGTAGCTGTGTCTGAGCTAGCTATCCTGGATTTCTAAGACCATTTCTTTATGTTGTTCTTATAATGGCAAGCAACTTTTTTCTTTTTTCAAGGGTTGGTAGCTCCTACTTGGTCCTGTCTTCACACCGTTGCTAAACATTACAAGTTTGATGTAATTTCTAAAGCCATGGCAGGTTTCACAAGGGCCATATTACGTGGGCTTTTTGGAAGGCTCCTCTATATCTTCCTCCTCCCATCCTTTCCAGTAGCTTTTGTACTCTCCCTTCTGTAAAGAATACTACAGCAGTGATGAAGAAGGACATAACACAATTGTGAAAGATCTTGCTATAATAGTAGATGTCCTACTTCTCAATGTTAACGTATTCTGCCTCTCTCCGCTTTCCTCCATTATCTCCAGTTGCTCTTTCTGGCTGAATGGTATCCCTTTTCTTCCTTTCCTGGATGCACATGTTGCTTTCTGCAGTGTCACTCCTATTCTGTTGGGGCAATTCAGTTCTGAGGAGTTGGCAACGTATACATTACATATGTACCACATTCAGTGGATGTAGGACTTAACGCCTGCAGTACGGCATCTGGAAAGTATAAAGGTTTTGGTATGCTGGATGGATGTTTCAGTATCTTTGGTAGGATATCCCTTTTGTTAAGAATGCTACAACAATGATATGCTAAAATCTTACACAACTGTACTTTATGAGCCTACCATGAGTTCAGACTTTTTTTTTTTGCATTATAAATTTATTAGAAATAAAGACAAATTCTCTATAATCCCAAATTATGTATAACAATATTCCATATCAAGAGTTGAGGACATCTTGGACTTTCCAAGATGGCTGCACACTGATTAACGGCTTAACTTCAACTGTCCCAGAGTGAAAAAAAAGAAACTGAAACATAAGGACCAGGAACTCTGACCTTTACTGAATTGATTTAGTGGCTAGTAAGTACACCACCTGGATGCCAGCAAAGAGGAAATTAAGATATTCTGAAAGAAAATCAACTAGAAAAAGTGAAGAGAAAACACTGACTGGGAAGAATCCTACAGCTGTTTAGCAAAAAGCAGTTCAAGCTCCAGCTTTGGTGCAAAATGTGGCTTCCTGTAATCTAGAAGGAAAAATAAGTCAAATGTACTCAGAGCTGATTAAAATAAATGAAACATTGCGGGAGTACATCAACTCAAGTAAATGGCTGGAAAAACTGGAAGACGTTTTAAACAGATATTCAGTAAACAGATATTCAGGTGAGCTGATGAAACTACTGAACTCGTAAAATGAAAAAAAAAAAAAAAAAAAAAGGCTGGCTGAGTATGAGAATGTTCAAGAAGAGATTTTTCAGAAAGTGGTAGAATTACAGGGAGCATGTAGGAAAAATCTAAGACTTTCTGCTGTACCAGAGAATCTTCAAGGAGCAGACTGTTTTTATGAAGGCACAGATGAGCAAATAGACTGGTATACCACAGCCAAAACTGTTAATTGAAAAGGCACACGGTGTGTATGCCCCAAATGTGGCCATGAGAAATCAGCCAAGACCTGAATTAATAAAGATGCAAACTTATTAGCAGACAGAGTTGATTCTGACAAAACTGTGGCAGAAAGGCAACATTAGAGGCAGTGGAAAATGATTATTCACTGTACATCAGGTAGAAATTAAACAAATCAACCCCCACTTCAATTACTTTTATGACCTTCTCCACCCCACCCACCATAACCTTCCACTTCCTGCTCATCTCAACCAATCAGACATTACTCCTCCCCTCTAATACCCCTTCCACCACTATTGACATTATACTAATACTCCCCCCCCATACTCACATGAACACCCTCTAAGCTTACCACTACTTTATTTTTCTCCACCATCTTTTCACACTTCTTCCCTCTAATATGCTCCTTCCTCACTATTTATCCTTCCTTATTCTATTTCTTTCTCACTTCACCTTGTATCACACTCAACTTAATCTTCAACCTAGCACTCCCACCTCCTCCCACCTTACATTAAAAAATGACAGTCACTACTCTACTTCAATATCCCCCTCACTTTTCAACACTCCGCACTTCACCCTTCCCAAAATAAAGTAACTAAAATAAAATTACTTCCAAAGGTCTACCCTCGAGATAGACCCAAACAAAGGTTTCTCTCATACTACCCCTGAAAATCTACTTTCCTCTCCACCTCTTACTCTCAGGTAACATTCACCCTAGCGCTGGCCTTAACCTACCTTCTCTCACCACTATTCCACAATCATCACTACACCCATATAATCTTACTTCTAAACATCTTCCCTTCTATTCAATCAGTATCCACAGCATTCTTAACAAGATAAAAGAATACCATACCTGGGTAGCCCAATACTCCCTCAGTATAGTTACTCTCTCTGAAACTTGGCTCAAACCACATAACACAGATAATGAACCCCCCCCCCCCCGTCGAATACAAAATTCTGTGCCTGGACTGCACACACACACAAAAGGTGGAGGTGTAGGCATTATGTATTCAGACCATCTCACTGTATCCCCCCTAACTAACTCTTCCTCCCTCTTTTCACCCTGCTGAACTTATCACCAACTGCAAGCTAAATGTCCATAAAACCATAACTATAGTCGCTATCTACATACCTCCTGGAGATAACATACCCCTGTTAGAACAAATTCCTGCTGGCGGTCTAATAACATACTTAATGAAACCATTGTACTAGGAGATGTCAACATTAACTGGTAAACCCTCACCTCCAACTCCCCTACCTACAGCATAAACATACAGATATACCTAACTTATGTCCTCTCCCACTTTTCATAGACAATCCACTAATACCAGTTCCATCCTTGACTGGATTCTCTTATCTCACCCTAACCTTTATCACCATCCAAAATCCCTGCCCAACTGCATAAACAACCACTCCCCAGTACGAATGCTAAGATTCTCCACCCATCTCTCCAGACCACACAAAATCAAGGAATGTCGTAGACTTAACTAATTTCAACTCTTCAGCATTTAACAATACTCTCTCCTCTATTGACTGGTCATTCCTACCTCTAAATGAGGCTGTTTCACAATTTAACTCCATCTTTCTCAACAGTCTAAACTCCCTTGCTCCTCCCAGAACTATAAGAGTCAAATCTCAGTGCTGTCCATGGCTCACCCATACAACTCATTCACATGTCCGTAACAGAGATTCTGCTTGGAAACTTTGGTTTAAACCTAATTCCCACTCTCACTACCAAAAATACAGGGAACTCCGTAATCTAGCTAAAAAACCACATCAACATTGACAAAAAGAACTTCTACCACTCACCCCTAGCAACTGAATTGAGAAACCCAAGAAAATTCTATAATACTATGAACCAAATTCTCCACCCTGGCAATCCCTCCACACCCAACCCTTGCCCTAGTAACACCCCCAAGAAACTGCTTTTTTTCAATTCCTGCTTCATAGATACTATCAGCAAACTTATGCAGACCTCTAACCAAACCAACCCCATTACCTCCCACTATCCCCCCCACTAAAAATAAAGCCAGTCCCCACTAGTTACATTAAAAATCACCTTCTCAACCTTAAACCATGCTCCCCATATCCAGACAGCTTACCATCTTCCTTCCTCAAGGTGGCTGCAAACTCTATAGCATTTCCTGTCTCAGTGCTGATAAATCGCTCAGTTAGCGAATCCATAGTTCCTACTGTCTGGAAAAAAATTCAATACCGTTCCCATCTGTTGAGCTTTCTAACTATTGACTTATTGCCATATTGTCTCCCCTCTCAAAAATTCCTGAACTCTGTATCCACAAACAACTGATGGCCTGTCTTACTGTTCACCCCAACCCAGCATGGCTTTCGACCTCACCACATCACCTCTACTGTGCTAATCTACCTAACTTCATCTGCCATGCTCAAGATAGACTTGTATCCTGTCTCTTTCTCAGCCTTCCCAAAGCCCTTGACACTCTCTCTCACCCTATCCTACTTGCCAAGCATTCTTAACTTAACTTTTGTTCAACGACTATTTCCTGGTTTAATAGCTACCTCACTGAAAGACAATATGTTACATGGCTCTCAGCTCTCTCCGCCTTTCTCCCTATCAAAATGAGAGTCCCACAAGGCTCAGTTCTAGGCCCCTTCTCTTCAACATCTTTACTAACCAACTTTACACATCCTGTCCTCAGTTGTCCCTCATACAGTATGCAGATGGCTTAACTGTCATCTCCTCTACTGACAACTTCTCTGACCTTCTGTCTGTGACACACGAATCTTTCAACCTTACTGAATCTTGGTTCACCAACAGTCAGCTTGCACTCAACACCAAAAAGACAGAACATCTGCTCTTCCTCCCCAACTCCTCGCCTATCTCAAGTCCTCCTTTATCATCTTTTCCCTCAACAACACAATTATCAAACCAGATACCCACACTAAGCTCCTAGGGGTAATCATTAGATGACCAACTTAAATTTGACCTTCATGTTCTCCACAGTATAAAGAAAACCCACCAAAAGCTTTGACGTTATAGAATCTCACATGCTCAAACTTACCTTCTTCCTAACACCTTCTACGGCTCTCAAATCCTTACAAACTTAAAGTCCTCACTACTGTCTAAACTCAAAACCACCGGTAATAAAGTTGCTCAATTTGTCACCAGCCATCCTTCTAAAACCCACCACTGCCAAGCCCTTAGGATACTCAACTGGCTGAAGTTTCCTCACCAGCTTTTGCTTGCTCATCTTCTCATAATCCACTCTGTCCTCAACAAGCTCTCATCCTGCTCTAACATCTCCTCACTGGTCTCCCTTTATACCCCTCTGACATTTACGAAGCTCTGACCAATGTCTCCTACAGGTACATAAACCTAAAAAAAAACTATTGGCCAAAATCTGTACAGTTACTTCCCTGTTCTATCATAGAACAAGCTTCCCGTGACTCTCAGAAATATCACCCCAGTCCATGAGTTTAAGAAAGCTGTCAAAAAACACCTTTCCAGCACTTGGATCTGTCACTGAACTCATCCTACCTGAATCCCCTTCCCTGCCCCTCAACCTTACTTTCTTTACCTCTCTTAGCTCCACCTCATCCCTCCCAACTAACTCTTCTTTATTACAGTTAACTCATCTTATTACACCATACTCTCCTACTTCTATCTATCCTCCTGTATACTCTGTATTTGTAATCTACCACCTGCACCACCTTATAACCTTCACCCTCACAATAAAATTCTATGGCTGTGGTAAACATGACTCTAACTGCCTTTAATTGACTCAGTTGTCCACTGATGACCGTACAAAATTTTACTACCTGGTTTATGGTCTGAATTACTAAAGCATCTGTACAGGTTTTGCAAATGTCTACATAACTGCTAAACCCTACTTGTATTTGTAATAGCCATTGCATTATTTTGTTGTACTTTGATATTTTAATATTTGTTGTATAATTTGTTTCTAATTTTGTAATTGTTGAGCGTTTCTCCCCGGGCCTCCACTGAAAAAGGGAAGTAGCTCAGTCGGACTATCCTGGTCAACAAATGTCAAATAAATAAATTTATTCCAGCTGTCAGGGAATGTCAAGAGACAGGTATTTGATGCAAGCTGCTGTATCCATTTGTCTTTCCTGGAGGATCAAAGTTATTTTTTGATACAGAGAAGATTGAGGAGGAAATGCAGAAGTTGGTCCAATAAGTGAGGATTCAAGCAGAGGGGAGGACTCTGCTTCTTGGTTTTCTGATAATAAAGCATGCTGAGAGACTTTGCCAGTGAAACTGTTTCCACTGTTCCAAAGGAAAGTGTTTAAGAGACTGAGAAGAACATAAGATTTGACTAGTAGAATTGTGTGTACCTTGGAACTGAATTGAAGCAAATAGTAAAGAAAACCACAAGGCCTTCTATAGGTATGTAAATAATCTCCACGGCAATAACCAGATTTGCTCTGAGCTGCTGCACAGTGGTACCTCCTATACCAACCCAACAGATATTGCCAATATACTGGCCGACAGATTCAGTGCTAACTTTACCCCCCCAAGGGACCAGTCACAATACCAGTAGATTGCCAGGCACCCGATATTACTGCTGCAGAGGTTAAATCAAATTTGCCCATGGCCAAGAATACAGCTTCTACGGGACCTGGCAATATCCCTGGCTGTGTTCTACATGAACTACACAGTGAACTGGCACCTCACCTGTGTGCCCTGTTCATTCACAGCCTCACCTCAGGCTTTGCCCCTACCGAATGGTGCACTGCTACAGTCATCTCTCTCCACAAAGGAAGAGCGACTACAGACCCTGGGAACTATCGCCCCATTAGCCTGACGAGTCTGATATGCAAAGCTATGGAACACATCATCATGGACCTAATAAACAAGGATATAGGGAATCTCCAAACTCTGGATCCCACATAGTTTTTTTTGTGAAGGATAGATCATACCTGCTCAACTTGATCAACTTTTTTGAGTCAGTCACCAGAGCTGTGGATGAAGGCAAGGTGGTTCATACAGCCTACCTTGATCTGGCCAAGGCCTTTGATACCATCCCCACTGAGTAATCATAGAAAAACTCACCAAGCTAGGCATCAACCCCTATATCACTAGGTGGGTTGCAAACTGGCTCACAGGTCGAAACTAAAGTGTGAAAGTAGCTGACTCCAAGTCAGACTGCTGACCAGTCACAAGTGGAGTCCCGAAGGGGTCAGTCCTGGGTCCTCTCCTGTTTGGTATCTACTTCTGAAGTCCAAGCCAACATGAAGGGACTCTGGCTAACAAAGTTCACAGTCGATTGCAGTTGGGAGCTGCTGTTAACTCCCTGAGTGATGCTGACATCCTACAGAAAGGCCTCACTGAGACCAACGACTGGTGTCAGAATCATGGCCTTAAACTCAGTGCCAAAAAATGTGTCATCATCACCTTTGGGAAAAACCTGGTTCCCATGAATTACCACATCATGGTAGTTCACTGAATACAGAAGGTGTTATGAGAGATCTGGGAACACAGGTTGACAGCAATCTCTCTTTTGACCACCACATTGCCACTGTAGTCAAAAAGTCCTTCTATGTGGCACATCTCATTACTAAGGGTTTTGCATCCAGGAAGAAAGAGGTCATTGTCTCCCTCTACTCTTCCCTCATTAGGCCAATAATTGAGTACAGTGCTCTATTTGGCATGTACCTCATTAAACACCTGCAACAACTGGAGAGGCCACAAAAGTACCACACAGAGGATCCTAGGCCTTAAACATTTGCCCTATATGGACATACTAAAAAAACTCCAACTATTCTCTGTCTCATATCGCGTACTTAGAGGCAGTCTCTGCTTGACTTACAAAGCCATGTCTGACCCAGCTCTTTTAGAAATGCTACATCTAAAGAAATCCCAATCCCTTCTCACCACATGCTCCAGAGACCTCATTCTCATTACCACAATCAACAGAACATGCTAGAGGGATAGGTTCATAACCCAGAGACTGCCCATGCTATAGAATAGACTTCCTATACATGCCAAACAGAGAACCTCACTAGCTTTCTTTAAGAGAAATCTTGAAGAGTGGATGGGAAATAGAAAATTCTCCCCATGGATTACTCCAGTGGCTTTACTCGACAGAGGCACTGGGAACTAAGGTTGGGTGGCATGATGCCAGGGTAATCCTAAGGGCTAGGCTTTGGAGATGGAGATGAAAAGAAAGAAGACCAAACAACACAGAAATTAGTGAATACATTTGAGCTTGTAAAGCATCAGTTGCATCTGTAAGATATTACTGTATAAGCAAATGTGGAAAGAATGGACTTTTGTTGTTGTTGACTTTGTTAAATTCATGGGGGACTGGAACACATTTGCCTTACTTCATGCAATTAATGTTTGGAAGAACAATAAGGGGAGCGGAAGAGAAAGGAAAAAGGTAACTGTAAATAAAGCAATTTCAGTTCTTAACAGTACTTCTTTGAAACTTTGCATGATATAAATTGCACACTTTATAGAAAAGCATTTTTAGTTCTTGTATGTGATAATGATATTAAAGTAAACTGCCTTTTTTCTCTCTCCTTTTAGTATAAAGAAATGTAGGCATTACAATGCAAAATGAGAAAATGCTAGATAAAAACATGTTTAATAGGCTGTAGTCTTGGGTTGTTAAGGGTGGAGATGGGATGCAAAAGTACCCATATCATAATATGTGTAGAGCTGATGCATTTTCTTTTGCATAGGTGAATTCATGGATTAAGACCCTTGACTTAATCTGATACATTTTAATTGGAAACAGGTAAATAAGAGAACACTGAATGTAATGAAAAGTTTTCCTTTATAAATGTTTCAACTCATCTTTAGAGGCTTGCAGATGAGGACTACATTTTTTTCTTTGACATTTTCATGGAAACAGGCTGATAATAGGGCAATAAAAAAGCCAGAACACTTGTTCCTTCAAGGCTAAAAGTTAATGCTTTCTAAATGCATGCAAGTTGTTTTTTTTTTACATCTGGGAAGGGAAATAAAGGTAACAAAAGAAAAGGCACCAATTAGTTGAAGTAGAAGTGCAGGCAGGAAAGTGAGGAGTCTTAGCATAGATAACCACAATTCTATGTTAATTAAAGTGTGTGTTTGTAGCTATTTGTGACAGTTCTTCCTATTAGGGTAAAACTTTGTTATGTGAAAATGTACATAGTGTTTTGTGTTTATATTAACAGGTTCTGAGTGTGTGTTTTTTTTTTTTTTTTTGAGAGTTTTCATTAAAACAAACAGGCTTGTAAAATATGACGGGTTCCATTGTTGGTAAGAAAAAAATTAATCTGGCAATTATGAGTGGGTGTGTGTATCACAAAAGCTGGAAATGGATATTTAAAAAGCCATTATATATATATTAACTGGGTATAATGACTTCTTATTATAATGGCAACACTTTACATGTTATCTTGGAATGTGAATGGTTTCTGAGGTGTAGACAATAAGGAAAGAATATTTAAGTATATTAAGAAATGCAGACTGCAAATGGCAGTGCTATAGGAGACACATTTTAAAAGAACTGAGGATGCGAGTTTGATAAAGAACGGTTTTCAGGATTGATATTCAGCAGAATATCAGGGACAAAGGAAAATAAGAGTATTTGTATTAATTGCTCGATGAACTCCAGCAGGTGATAGAAGAGAAACAAATACTGTAATGGCAGATTTGTGGTAGTTGGGGGCTATTGGCATTTATTTATATTCTACATAAAAATGGTGTTATGGAGCTTAGAAGATTTGGAGGAATAATTTGCTTTTAACTGGGAGTATTACTTATAGATGGGGACTGGAGTTTGATTTGCAACAATGAGGATGTATCTGGGGGAGGGTGGCTAGAAGGCAAAATATAACACAAGTGGATAGATTCCTGAAGAAATGTATGAAAATATTTGTATGGAAGATATGAATTCATAGTTTCATAGTTTAGCACTAGGCTATCTGCCCTGGGGCATTTGTAAGCCTAGCCATAGTGATGTGGCTTTCGCCACCCCATGAAATGGTACAAAAATGTACAGAATAGATTTAGAATATTGTGCCTCTGTCTAGTAGTGACACAGTGAAGGTCCCCTTATATAATAGAATTAGTTTACTGTGCCCCCATCTAGTAGTGACACAGAGGTGACCCCTGGGGTAAACTTACGATCTCCCATCCACTCATCAAGATTTCTCTTGAAGAGAGTCAGTGAGGGGCTCTGCCTAACATGAACTGGGATTCTGTTCCAGAGCATGGGAAGCCTCTGGGTTATGAATCTATCCCTCCAGCATGTCCTATTCATACTTGTGCCAATGTTTAAGTCTTTAGCTCTTGTGTTTCTGATGGATTTGGCTTTTTTGAGGTGGAGCATGTCCATCAGTTCCTGATTGGACATGGCCTTGTACATCAGGCACAGATCACCTCTGAACAGGCGGTATGCTACTGAATAGAGCTGGAGTTTCTTTAGTCTGGCAGAATAAGACATATGTTGGAGACCCTTGATCCTCTTGGTGAGGTACTTTTGTGGTCTCTCCAGCTGCTGCAAGTGCTGGGTGAGGTACATACCAAATGGGGCATTGTACTCAATCATGGGTCTGATGAGGGAGGAGTATAGGGGTACAATGACATGCTTGGATCTGGATGTGAATCCCTTCATGATAAGGTGTGCAAGGTAGAATGTCTTTCTAACCACTTTGGCAATGTGGGTGTCAAATGAGAGGTCGCTGTCGACTTGGGTCCCTAGGTCTCTGATTACTTTTTCTGTACTCAGTGGGTTACTGTCTATGTGATAATTTGTGGGTACTTTGTTTTTCCCAAAGGGGATGACTATACATTTTTTGGCATTTAGTTTAAAGCCATGACTCCGGCACCAGTTGTCCGTTTCTGTGAGGCCTTTTTGTAGGTGTATGTGTCAGCTAGTATATCGACTATGGCGCCTAGTTTGCAGTCATCTCCTTACTTTGTCAGCCACAACCCTCCCATGTTTGCTTTAACATCTGAGAAATAAATGCCGAACAAGAGGGGTCCCAGGACAGATCCCTGTGGGACACCACTTGTGGCTGGCTCTGAGTCTGACATGGCTCCAGCAATTTTGACTTTATGGGTTCTGTCCTTTAGCCAGTTTGCAACCCATCTAGTGACATAAGGGTTTACATTTAAGCTGTTGAGCTTATCTAGGATGCCTGAGTGGGGTATTGTGTCGAAGGCCTTATCCAAGTCCAGGTAGGCTGTATGGACAATAGAAGGAATCCTGAGAGAATTTATTATTCCCCAAGATACAAGAACTGGGCTATACTAGACAGAAATTATATTTCACAAGAAAATGTGAATTTAATTAAGAATATTGAAAAACATCCAGTAACTATTTCAGATCATGCTCCAGTAATTGTTAAGGTAAAAATGCTGGGTAATAAATAATGATGCGATATTGTCGCTTTCCCACCTTATTAAAAAGAATTTAAGGTATGGTTAGTTGAAATAATTTGGGAGTGATTAGGAAGATGGAAAGTACTCCAGAAGTTATAGGTAGTGAGTAGGATAAAATGAAAGTAGAACTTAAAAATAGGGTAAAAATAAAAGAAAGAGAGATATGATTAAGTAACAATAATTATTTAGGGGGCTGACAAGGGATAAAGTATTAAAGAAAAGGAGAAATCATACAGAAAAAGACAGGGTACATTTGCAGAGTGCTAAACAGAAAATAAGAGAGTATTAGCATAATGTGCAGTAGTTTAGAAAGATTGCTGTTAATCAACTTTTTTTTTTAATAACTCTAGAGTGCACAAACGTAGCACAATGACTTGAACATCAGAAAATAGTAAGGGGTTTTGACAAAGTTAGGGAGCCTGTAATATGAAAAATAACTTGAGATGCTGTGATGGTATTAGAGGTATTTCAGGAATTTTATTAAAGTTTGTATAAAGCAGAGAAGTGGGGAATCAAGAAAATGCACAAATGGAAATATGTATAGAAGACTTAAATGTGCCATGGTTAGAAGATATATGAGCATCAACAATTAACAGTTAAGACCAGAGGAAATGAGATAGAAATTGATGTATAACCAATCTGCAGGAAAGTGTCTAGGAATAGATGGTGTTCAGGTGGAAGTTTGGAAGCTAGGAGGGAATAAAAAGATAAAGATCTAGAAGGTTTTGTTTAACAGTATTTTAAAAGGAGGAGAAGCACCAACTTTCTGGTTCTGGAAAAAAAAGCTGTAGTGGCTATAATACCAAAAGAAGACAGTAAGACCCATCAGATCCAGCCTTCTGGAGACCCGTTTCAATTTTAGACCGTGATTATAAAGTGTTAGCTAAAATAATGGCAAAGGTTTTGCCAAAATTGATAGATATGGATCAGTGTGATTTTGTGGAGGGGAGACAAACATTTGACAACATTAAAAGAACAATGATGATCCAGAGGGAAGCAGAATGTAAGAAAATACTGCTCTTGTTGGTGAGTCTTGATGCAGAGAAAGCAGTCAACAAAGTAAGCTGGGATTTTATAAGTAGTACAGTTTAAGTATTTGCATTTTCTGATACAGTAAGGTTAAGTAGGAGGACATAGGAATCGTAGACAAAAATCAAGGTGGGAGATTCCTCTCTGATACGTTGCATCACAACAGAAGAACCAGGTAGGGGTGTCCTGTTTCCCCTTTGTTATTTGCATTACATTTAGAGCCATTGGCAAAGAAAGTAAGGGACTCAGAAATTCAAGGTTATAATTGATGTAACAGTGTTTTTATTTGCAGATGATATTCTTTTGTACCCGATAGAAACAGAAAAGGACATCTCAGTGTTGTGAAAAATTCTGAGACTGTTCTGGGTTATAAAATTAATAAAGATAAAACTAAACCTATAGCTGTAAACTATGTAATCACGCGTGAATTGGTTCAGCAATTTTTGTATTTATGGGGACATGATAAAATGAAGTATTTAGGAGTATGGGTTAAAACAAATTCTGTTATGGCAGCTAATGATACGTGGGAAGAGACTAAACAAAAGATAATACAAAAACTGAGAAACTGGAAGCTCTTGCCTCTGGCTATGAATAGCAAGATGCAAGCAGTAAAAATGTTTTAGTCCCTTTAGCTTTATACACAGGCCAGGCATATGTTTATGAACCAGAGGAGACATTTTGGATACTAAGAAAAAAAAAAAAGATTTTAAAGATTTTATCTTGGAGGAGAAGAGGGCAAGAGTAAAGTGGAATAAGTTGATCCTTCCAATAGAACAAGGAGGTTTAGGTTTACCTGACTTTAAGTGATCCTTTAGAGCTACACAATTAAGCCCTCTTATAATTAACACAAGCAGAAGGGCTACAGTTGAAAGAGGAAAAGGATGATGATAAAGTAAGGTGGAGTTGTTCAAGAAATAAAAAAGAGTGGGATTTTGGCTACAGATCACCAAGAATAACAACAAGCATACATAATATTATATTCATAATGTAGCAGAAAGTATACTAAAAACTAACCCAACACGGGAATGGATAAAGGAGATTCTACCGATAGTGATGACTGCAATTAGGGATACAGAGAATAGGCAAGAGGGGCCTTGAATTTACTGGAGGGGACTGACAAAGGAACCAAGATATTGTGAACACACAATTAGAGAAAGAAAGGTGATAGAATGGGAAGAGGCCAAAAAGATATTCATGTTGCAGGCTAGAGATTGTCTTCCCTCCCAGGGATTGATCTCAATATAGGCAAAGAGAAAGGAATAGGAGAATCCTAAATGAAAGAAAGGTCTGCACTGGTTATAGTTTCAGTTAAATGTAGAGCAGAAGCAGCTGTTAAAAAAGGGATAATTAATAGGGCATATAAAATATTGCATGATAACTACAGGAATTGATCAAAGAAGGCCTGAAAAGATTGGGAAGAGAGATTAAATTAGCAACTCACAAAGAAACAATGGAAGAGCATACATATGGCTCCAAAATATACAACAGAATGTAGAAGATTTAGGATTTTGCTTGGGTGCTTTTATACCACATACTCCGTAGAATTTTCCCTCAGGTAGACAGCAAATGTTAGAGATGTAATGGTTTAGAAAGAGGTACTTGGGACCATATGTTCTTGGAGTGTAATGAGTTAGCAGACTAAAATTTCCCTACAGTGTACTATGTCGTGGAATACTTGGCAAGAAAATGAGTGTACTAAGGAAATGATTTTTTGAACTGGGATACAGAATCTGAATTGCCTAGACATTGGCTTTTTTCAGTTTAATTTTGGTGGCTGCCAAAAAAGCAATTACTAGAAAATGGAAATCAGTCTAAACTAGCCATACCTGAAGTAGTGAATGTTGTAACAGAGATAAAAGAAAAGATAAAAGAAGAGGAAGTGGGATCTTTATGAACAGAGTAGGAGTATATTGCTTAGAAAAAAAGGAGGTTGTGGGAACAGTACATGCAGAAAGTGCTTTGGAGGAGGAATGTGGTTTAAATGAAGGCAGGAATTGAGTAATTTATGCAATAGGTTCATAGGTGTGTACTAGGTGATTGACCACAAGGTTTTTTTTTAAACCTAGCTACACATCCCAAATTTGTGAAAAGTTCTGGTACCTTAGGTAAGTGTAAGCAGGGGTTTGGGCGATGAAAGCTTTACAAGCAGGGGCCTGGGAGATGAACCTTTTATAGGCTGCCTGTGTCTGTTAGAGGCATAGGTGCCAAACCAGGGATGATTTTCCTGTTCCACATCCAGTTGTTAAAGTTGCACTTAATTGGGTTAGGGAGGAATGCTGTTCCACATGGATGGGGAGCCTGTTCCAGAGAAGGGGTAGTCTCTGGTATATATACCTGTCTCCCCAGCAATTCCTGTTTATATCACAGGCAAGATTTAAGTCTTTGGAATGGGTAATTCTGGTGCTGTTTCTTATGCATATATGCAGGAGGTCCATCATGCTGGGGTCTGACCAATGACTTGTATACCAGGCGTAAATCTCCCTGACACAACCTGTAGGAGACTTGAAGCAAGGATAGGGTCATGGGGCAGTCTGTGTAGGACATGTTATTTGCAACACACATTCTTTTAGTGAGGAACATCTGTGAACATTCCAATTGTTGGATGTGCCTGGTTAAGTACATTCCAAAAGGGCTATTATACTCAATGATAGGACTGATGAATGCTGAATACAGGGGAAAAATGACCTCCTTGGACCTAGATGCCATACCTTTGTTTATAACTTGCATATGATAAAATGGCTTCCTCACTAATGTAGACTTGTAGTGGTCAAAGGCTAGATTACTACCTGTGTGTGTTCCCAAGTCCCTGACTACTGGGTTAACTCTTAAGGCTGTGTTTTCAGTATGATAGTTACCAGGGTTGGATGACTTCCTGAATGGTATGGTTATGCATTTCCTGGCATTTAGTTCTAGTCTGTGGCTGTGACACCAATTATTTGTGTTGCACCTTTCTGGAGAATATTTGTGTCAATGAGGCATTCTCTGACTGCTCTAACTTCAGAGAAGTAAATGCCAAAAAAAAAATGAGTGGTCCCAGGACTGATCCCTGATGGACTCCACTTGTAACTGGCCCCTTTGTAGAGATGGACTCCCCAAGTCTAACTTTCTAGGTCCCGTCTGTGAGTAGGCTGGCTATCCACTAGGTCACATGAGGGTTTATACCTAACCTCTTGAGTTTGTCAACGATGCCTGAGTGGGTTATTGTGTCAAATGCCTTGGCTAGGTCAAGTTAGGTACCGTGAACCATTTTGTCACCATCCATTGCTTTGATGACCTTCTCAAAGAATCCCACCAGTTGTGTAGGTTTGACCTGCCCTTGACAAAACCAGATTGGTTTGGATCCAGTGTGTGGTCATTTCCAGTGTCATTTTGTTTTAAACAAGAAACATCTTTATTAAATTATCACCTATGATATAGTCATACATTTATGTAAATGAAAACAAACCATATTGACATAATCTCAGCTGCAGGCATTTTATATCACAAACAATATTGACATAATCCTTGGTGCAAACATTATACATCACATATCACATATAATCTACCCAGTCATTGTCAATCAAACATTACATAGCTCATTCTAGTCCTGCCTTCTTTTAAACCTCATTCCCCCCCTGTATTTATTGTTCCCACAATTCCCAATTTTTCTTATATAATTTGCACCTACCCTTTTTTTAAAGATCATAGGTTCATAGGTTGCTACTAGGCTATCAGCCCTAGGGCCTATACAAGCCTAGCCATAACAATTCCCTGGCTGTTTCTTCCCACACTATTTACTTCCCTGGTCCCCTGTCTAGCAGGGCGACTGACATGATCCCTGGGGTGAATTTCCTTTCTCCCATCCAATCGTCAGGGTTCCTTTTGAAGAAGGCCAAAGAGGCTTGACATGTATGGGCAAATCTATTCCAGAGTCTGGGGAGTCTCTGGGTCAGGAACCTATTTCTCCAGCAAGTTTTTATTGTGATGACAAGGTTTAGATCCCTGGAGCGTGTGGCTCTGAGGGATTGGGATTTCTTTAAGTGTAGCATGTCCAACAGCTCTGGGTTTAACATGGCCTTGTATGTTAAGCAGAGATCGCATCTGAGTATACGATATGCGGCAGAGTATAGCTGGAGTTTTTTAAGGCAGTCAGCGTATGGCATCTGCTTTAGGCCTGTGATTCTTTTAGTTAAGTATTTCTGCGGCCTTTCCAGTTGTTGCAGATGTCTTGAGAGGTACATACCAAATGGGACGTTGTATTCTATAATGGTTCTAATGAGGGATGAGTAAAGTGGGACAATGGCCTCCTTTTTGTGGATGAAAAGCCCTTAGTGATGAGGTGTGCCACATAGAAGGATTTCCTTACTGTTGTGGTGATGTGGCTATCGAAGTTGAGACCACTGTCCACCTGTGTCCCTAAGTCTCTTATCACACTTTTGGTGTTTAGTGTACTGCCACCTATATGGTAATTCATGGATACATGTTTTTTCCCAAAGGGGATAAATATACATTTCTTGGCATTGAGCTTGAGCCCATGGCTCTGGCACCAAGCATCTGTTTCTGTAAGGCCCTTTTGTAGAGTATCCACATCATTTGAGGATTCAATAATGGCTCCCAGTTTGCGGTCATCTGCGAACTTTGTTAGCCAGAGTCCCTTAGTGTTGGCCTGTACTTCAGAGAAGTAGATGCCAAACAAGAGCGGTCCCAGGACTGAACCCTGAGGTACTCCACTTGTCTGGAGCTGGATTTGGAGTTGGCTATTTTTACAGTGTGGGTTCTATCAGTAAACCAGTTAGCAGCCCATTGGGTGACGTAGGGATTAATGCCCAGCTTAGTAAGTTTATCTATGATTCCAAAGTGGGGGATGGTGTCAAAGGCCTTGGCAAGGTCTAGATAGGCTGTGTGGACCACCTTACCTTTGTCCATGGCTCTGGAGACTGATTCGAAGAAGTCAGTCAGGTTTAGGAGACAAGATCGGCCCTTCACGAACCCAAACTGGGTGGGGTCACCATTTCCAGTTGTTTTATCTCTGTTACTATATTCAGTACTTTTAGTACAGTTGATTTAGACTTTGATTCCCATTTTCTAGTAATTACTTTTTTAGCAGCACTATAATTAGACTCGGCAGTGCTTACTGTGCCTAGGCAATTCCGATTCTGTATCAAAGTTCAGAAAAATAATTTCCCTAGTTACACCAAATTTGTTCACCTAGTATCTTGACAGAGAAGTCTGTAGGGATCTTTCAAGTCTGCCATCTCATTAAACTCTCAGAAAATATATTCCCAATTACCATTTTCTTCCCCATCACGCCTACAACATTTGCTGTCTACCTAAGGAAAAACTCTCTGGAGTCTACTTGGGGTATAAAAATATCTATGTAAACATTTCCAAGCAAAATCCTAAATCTTTTAGATTTTGTTGCATATTTTGGAGACTACATATATCCCCCATTTTTTGTTTGCGAATTGCTTATCCAGTCTCGATTCCCAATCCTTTCTAACCTCCTCTTATTGATTTTTATAGTTATCATCATGCAATATTTTATATGCTCTGCTAACTATTCCTTTTTAATGACAACTTCTGTTCTAGATTCTACTAAAAACTCTACCAGTGCTAGTCTTTCATTTAGGACTACATCCCCCCCCCCTTCTTTCTCTTTGCCTATAATCTGATATCAAACCCTGATAGGGAAGGCAGTCTCTAATCTGCAGTCCAAATAAATCATTGGGGTCTTCCCATTCGGTTAATTTTCCCCCTCTAGTTATTTGCCCACAATACCTTGGTTCCTTTGCCAGTGTTCTCCAATAAATTCCAGCACCATCTTGCCTGTTGTCTGTATCCCTAATTGCAGTCACCCCTTTAGGCAGAATCTCCTTTCTCCATTCTCGTGTTGCCTTAGTTCATAGAATACTTTCTGCTACTTTATTAATATAACATTCTGTATGATTATTGTTATTCTCCTTAAAGATCTGCATCCAAAATCCCAGTCTCTCCTTTTTACTTGAGGTTCCCCTCTGTTTCATCAGCCTTCCTTTCCACTTTGAATTATAGGTTTCTCCTTGTACTATGTATAGGAACCTTAACTCCGTAGCTCGGAAATACCCCTTCAAATCTGGTAATTCCAATCCACCTTTATTATATTGGAAGAATCAGCTTATCCCATTTGACTCTTACCATCTTCTCCTATATAAAAACCTTCAGCTCTTCATTAATTGCTATCCACAACTTCTGCTCTGGTTGAAAAAATATGCCTGACCTGTGTATAAGACTAAAGGAACTAAAAACATTTTAACTGCTTGTATCTTATTATCCATATCCATATAACAGAGTTTCCAATTTCTCAGTTTTTGTATTATCTTTTGTTTAGTCTCTTCTCACATATCCTTAGCTGCCACACCAGAATCATTTTTAATCCATACTCCTAAATACTTAATTTTATGTCCCCATAAATATGGATATTGGTGAACCAAGTTAGTGTTTGAGTACATAATTTATTGCTGTTACCTTTGTTTTAGCTTCTGGTCTGGTGGTAGCGTTGTTGCCTCACAGTTAGATGTTGCCCGTTCGATTCTCAGTTAGAGCGTCTTCTGTGTGGTGACATGCGTGGATGGGCGTTCCTTCGTTGAAGGTTGTGCGTTAGGCCCGGCAAGCCAGCACGTAAAAATTTACTGCCAATCATTAGCAGACCGGAGTTCTGCTGTGGCGACCCCTAACCAGGAAAAGCCGAAAGACACAAACAAACCTTTGTTTTTAGCTTCATTAATTTTGTTATTCTGAAAAGATTTTAAACCGCCTCAAAATGTTCCACAGCACTCTAATATCCTTTTCTGGTTTGTCAGGAATAAAACAATATCTGCAAATAGAGACAGCTTTTCTTGGCTACCATGCCAATTATATCCTTGAATTTCTAAGTCCCTTATTTTCTTTGCCAGTGGTTCTAATTGTAATGCAAATAACAAAGGGGAAAGAGGACATCCCTGCCTCGTTCCTCTGTTCAAGCAGAAATTATCAGAGAAGCCCCCCCCCCAGTTTAATTTTCCTCTCCGATTTCTCATATATCCTCCTAATCACTGTTGTAATTTTATCAGGAAATGCAAATGCTTCTATTGCCATGCTCATAAATTCCCAGCTTAATCTGTCAAATGCTTTCTCTGCATCAAGACCCAACAATAACAGTGGTATTTTCCTTAAAATCTTATCTCTGGATTATCAATGTTCTGTTAATGTCAAATGTTTGCCTTCCCTCCACAAAATCACATCGATCCATATCTATCCATTTTAATATCACATTTGCCGTTCTTTTAGCCTTTATATTCATAAATACTTTATAATTATGGTTTAATATTGAAATGGGCCTGTATGAAGTTGGATCTGATGGATCTTTACCCTCTTTAGGTATTCTAGCTACCACCGCTTCCTTCCAGGATGTTGGTACTTCTCCTTCTCTTAAAATACTGTTAAAACCTTCCGGATGTTTCAGTTTTTTCCTTCCTATCTTCCAAACTTTCACAGGAGTGCTATCTATTCTTGGAGACTTTCCTGTGGATTGGTTATACATCACCATTTTTAGCTGATCTCCTCCTGTTGTAACTGTTAGTAATTGAGCCTCATTTACCTCTAATCTTGGCAGACTTCATATATCTATAAACATTTCCATGTGTACCTTTTCTTGATTTCCATATTTCTCTGCTTTATACAGATTTTCATAGAATTTCAGAAATATTTCTAATACTTCTACAGGATGTTTTGTTACCTCCCTTGTTATAAGCTTCCTAAGCTTGGCAACAGCCCTTTCTACTTTCTGTTGCCTGAGTCGTCATGCTAAAAGTTTTTGTGCTCTAGAGTTATCAAAAAACAGTTACTTAACAGCAGTCTTTCTAAACTCATGCATATTATTGATGTGATCCCTTATTTTCTGGTTAGCATTCTGCAGTTGCTCCTCCTCTTGTTCTGTGAGATCCCCCATTCTGTAATACTTTAACATTTGTCAGTCCCGCTAAATAATTATTGCTACATCTTACCCATATCTCTTTCTTTAATGTCCACCCTATTTTTAACTCCACTTTAATTTTATCCCACTCCCTAGCTATAGTTTCAGAAGAAAAGTCTGTCTTCTCTAATAGCTCCTGAATAATTTCCACTACTCATTCCTTAAATTCCTGTTTTCAGCAGATAAGTGGGAAAGCATCAGTGTCTCATTTTTATTTCATTACCCTGTGTTTTTATTTTAGTTATTATCGGCACTTGAACTGAATAGTTATTGGGTGTATATCAAGACCTTCAACTAAATGCAAATGTTCCTGTGAAATATAAGTTCTCTCTAGTCCAGCCCAGTTTGTGTATCTTGGGCAATAATATTTAAATTCACTTTGAACTCCTAGTACTGAATTCACATCCTCCATGCCAAATATCTTCATAAATTTCTTTAAAACTCTACCCTCTTTTGCTGTACTTTGTCTTCTAGGCCCCCCCAGACACATTTTTACTGCTGTAAATCAAGTTCCAGTCACCATCTATAAGTAATTTTCTTTGTTGAAAGCTGATTATTTCTTCAAGAATTTTCTTAAACTCCATTATAACAGTTTTAGGTGGAGTAATAGTACATGCCAGTGTAATCCTCCAACCCTGTCAGTAGCCGATTAATACTACTAATCTACCGTTATCTCTCTCATCCTCTCATTCCATTATTGGAACTCCTCTTGCAGTTAATATAAGTATTCCTCTTTTCCTTTGTTCCAGGTATTCTGCTGAATAACCATCCTGAAACCTTTCAAATTCACATGTTCAGTTCTTTACAAATGTGTCTGCTGTAGCATAGCTATTTGCACTCTACATTTTTAATATAGTTCACTACTCTTTCTTTTGTGTATTTATCTGCAAGACCATTGACATTAAAGATATTACAGAAAGCATCATTTTCTTGAAAAGTTATTATTCACACCTTTTATGTATAACAGCTTTTTTGTTAAATGTGTAGTTTCAGCTTTTGTATTACATGGATACACTGTTTGGCTTTTATACAGTTGTTTCTTGTTATTGCCATTTGAGCCTATGCCAAATCTTATAAACTTTTTTGTTGTATTGAAGGCCTTGAAACAAACAAACAAGCAATACCCCAGTACCCCCTAAAACCTGTTAACTTAATAATCATACAGAAAACTATGTGCATCTTCAAATATCGAAGTTTTACCCTCCTAATAGGAGCAAATGTCCCAAACTGACAGCCACACTCATAGACTTGAGTTAACATAAAAGAAAGATTATCCATGCTAAGATGCATGGTGCAACCTGTGTATCTGCTATTTATTTTCTGGTTTTGGCTTATCTTTATAGCTCTCCCAGCTGGGAAAATACCTGAATGCTTTTAGAGAACATTATCTCCTTACCAATTTCTCTCTTTTTTTTCTAGTCCGTTTCTGTTTATCAGATTGTCTTCATGGAGATATGAGGTCCAGATACAGAATTGCTACTAAGCATACATTTATTTGCTAGAAAAAAGCCTTATAATAATTAGTATTATTTTTCATTTACTTTCTTTAGAGTCCCCACAAGTACCAAAAGTCCAATATTTCCACATTTTCTTGTTCTGTCATTTCACAAATATAATTATTGCTTTGTAATCCCACATTTGTCAATTTCTAAGTTATATTCCTGTTCATATCCACCTCCCAAATCCTGTCAGTTTTTTTATTTCAAACGTTCTCTTGATTCTTTTAGTCAGCTCTCATGCTTCCTTTCTCTCCAGCATTTTCTATTGAAACATTGGAAAAGGTTTGACTGGCACAGTTTCTGTGTGGCCTTTATTACCAGAAGAGCAAGAAGCAGAATCTCCTTCTGTTTCACATCTCACGTTTTGTTGGACAAACTTTTGTATTTCCTCCTTAGCATATACTTCATCAAAAAATTATTTTGGCCTTCCAGGAAAGAATATTTTAAATATAGCTGGATACAGCAGTTTGAATCTCATGCCGCCTTCTTGACATTCCGTGAACAGTAGAGTAAATGTACTTCTCTTCTGCCTGGTATATAACGATTAATCGTTCTCCACAAACACTCTTTTGTCTTCCACTTTTAGTACTTTGTCCTTCTGCCACAGTTTTTTCAGAACCAAGTCCTTCCGCTGGTAGGATTGCATCTTTACTATTTAACATCTAGGTTGCTTTCTCATAGCCAGGTTTAGAGCATTCACACCATGTGCCCTTTCAATTAACAGTTCCTGCTGTGGAATACCAGGCCAGTTGCTTATTTGTGCTTTCATAAAGCCAATACAGTCTGTTCCTTCCAGCTTCTGTGGTACAGGTGAAAACCTCAGTTTTTCCCTACAGGCTGTGTCTTCTAATTCTATTATTTTTGAAACAGCTCTTCCTAAACAGTCTTCTGTTCAGCCAGCCTTTTCTTCATTGTTGATCTTTGATTTTTGCACTTTTATCCCCTCATCTGAATATCTGTTTAAAACTTCATCCATTTTTCCAGTCTTTTGTTGTTTGAGTTAATATACTCCCGCAGTATTTCATTTATTTTAACAAGGTCTGTGTGCAGTTGCTGTATGCTTTCCTCTAGGTTACTGGAGGTCATATCTGTAGCTTGCACTGCTTTTTGCTAAACAGCTGTATACGTTTCCCAGTCACTGTTTTTTCCTCACCTTTTTTAGCTGATTTTCCTTCAGGTCCTCTGTATTTCTTTTTTTTTCCTGACATCCAGGCAGTGCACTTACTAGCCATTTACTGAAATTTACCCAGAAACACAAAAGTCCACTGGCCTTCTCTGATAAATTTCTGTTCTGACACAGGGAGAGCTAGAATTAAGCTGTTACTCAATGTGCAGACATGTAGGAAGTCTTTCCAGTGTTATTATTGATCATTTTCATGGTACTTCTTTCCATGGCTTTGTGTATGAGAGTAGTGAGACTTAAGGGTCTTTAGTTTGCAGGGTTTGTAAATTGCCAACATATGTACAGAGGGATGACTGTTGCTGGTCTCCATTCATGAGCCAGAAAACCTGCTTGGAGGCTACAGTTAGATAGCAATTCCAGAGGGCATGATATGTCATGTTTCATGTTGTATAGAAGACATTCTGGGGTATTTTCTGGATAGATTTGATTTGATTATATTGGATAGAGCAATATATGTGATGTGTAATGTTTGTAAATGTGAACTTGTTCATATGGTTTAATTACTTTTATGTAAATGTAATGTTTATGTAAATGAAAGTTTGCCTGTGTCACAAGTGATAATTCAATAAAGGTGTTGAAAAAAAAATGTTCAGAACATCGTAGCTGATATGATCACTGGCCTGCTCTCTACCCCTGGAATTTTCATGATCAGTGGGGGTTTTGTTTTTTTTCCCTGGTATCTTGTTAGACCATGCTTTTGTCTCTGGAGAGAAGTGACTGAGGATGCATGATATACCTCAAGAAACCTTCCATTCATATATGGCTGAAAGATTTTAGGGATATTGACTTATCGATTTATTGCTGAAGACTCAGTATTGGATGTGTAACTAGTAGTATTAAGAAGATAGAAAGATAAACAAGAACCTGTAGCTGAGATGCCTTTTAACAGTTGGCAGGGCATAACAAACATTATGGTGAGCACTTGAGGCAACTCTACCTTCCCCTACCTGCATCTCATGATTCCACGATGTCATCTTAACTACTTGCAAATAATTCGTCTAAGTTGACATTCTGCAGATAGATGCCTGTGATTCATGTTGAGTTTGCCCTTGGATTTCTTTTAGATGTTCATGTAGTCTTGAGAGAGAGAGACATTTTCTGGTAAAAATTGGAATCTTTAAATATGTGAATTTCAAGAGGTTAAAGGTGTGAATTATGAAGTTGTTGTTGCCTGTGCAAGACTGTTAAGAGTGCCTGATTTGGGGCCCCTGAGAGCATTATTTCAGTATGTGATTTTATTTTTGCTAGTGAAGATATAACTAGTGAAACCCAAGGTTATTGAATGAAGCTCACATTATAGTAAACTGGAAGACTAAAGTCTGTCTTTTGTGACTCAGTAATTTACTGCTTAATGCAGGCTGTTTCTCTTGTCCTGGTATTTTTTTTGTCATTATCCTGACTAAGCAGCCTTCCTAGTCTCTTACCCTCACTTGATAATACCACCCCACCATGCCTTAGAGGGTCCTTCCTTTTCCAGATTGATTACCTTATTAAACACTTGTTAGCAAAAATTGGTTGGCATTTGGCCTTTAAACATGTCTGCCAAGGATTTTTCCTTTTGTATCTAACCTTTCCCTGTGTGTTTAGATCATGGTCTGCAGTAAAGTGAATGCTGATCTTTTTGCGTTATCATCTGTGCAGTCTGTGCTAAAAATGCCATAAACATTTCTACAGTTGTCTTATGGTGCTAAGCAAAGGGCTCACTTTTGTAACGTTAGCACGAGCGGACCTGGTTTCAATGATTAATTCCTTAAAGTTGAATTTAATATGTTTTTTGATGGTACATCAGATAGTAAGACTGATTTTCTTTTCAGGAAGCCCACTTTAATCAGTCTGCCTCTGCGGCCCGAATTAGAGGCTTTTTTGGTTAATTGAGAAAATGAAGTGCGTGATTTACTTAGCAGAAGTGTGATAATTTGTTTTATAATATGACTGAAATGAAAGAAAAGATTTATTGGAATTGAAAACAATAAAAACATATCACCAAGGCTGATAAAGGGAATGCTGTGGTGGTCATACATTACAGTTTTTATAGCCAAATGAATATGCTTCATGATGAAAAAGATTATGCTGCGATTAATCTGGCTGAAGTGAGAAAGGTATATGAGATTACATATGCTTTTATAGAAGAATGGTTAATGGAAGGTTGGATTACCAATGAGATATCTCACTATTTTAGAATTTGGAATCTGAAATTGGGCAGGATTTTTGGCCTTTCTAAAATACGTAAACATTTGGATACTTCGAGTTTTACACCTATTGTAGCCAGTAGTGGCAGTAAAACTGAACCCATGGCCATTTATGTTGATAAGAGTTTGCAAAAATTGGTGAGTAAAGGGCAATCGTATGTTAAAGATTCTGTTGAATTTAATCAGAATATTAAAAAGTTAAAAGTGGACAAGGACATGTGGCTGGTTATGGCCGATGTGGTTTCCTTGTACACTATCATACCAAACGATGAAGGTTTGGAAATGGTTAGTGAGATGCTCTGTGAATCTAAACGCTTTGTGAGTAATGAAGTGGATTTGATTGTTAGTATGTTGGATGTCATTTTATCATATAATTTTGAGTTTGATGATGTTATTTACAGACAGAAAATGCTGTAGTGATGGGGGCTGCTATGGCCCCCAGTTAAGCTAAATGTGATGCGTTGGGAAAAAGAGTTTATTTTTAATTCAGAGTTTTTTTATTAATATTGTAGCTTATAAGAGTTTTATAGATGATTGTTTTCCTTTGGAAGGAAACAAAAGCTGCATTGTTGCATTTTATGGTATATTTAAATTCTATGTCAATTTTTTTTTTTAAATTTACTTTTAGTTTTGATTTAGAGTGTATTAATTACATGGATTTGACCTTGTTTAAGAAAGCCAAGAAGTTATGCATAAAGATTTGTAAAAAAACAGTGCAAAGTAATAGTTACTTGCATTATAATGGTATGCATAGTGACAGACTTAAAAAGAATATTGCTAATAGCCAATTTGATACAATAAGCAGATTATTGGGCTCCTAAAAACAGAGGTAGCTAATTTCATGGCAACCATGCAAATGGAGATCAGTTGCATGACTGCCGAATCATACACCAGTGCACTGTACGAACACGTACACAAATGCATGGATCTCGCCATGCCCAATAGAACCAAGATGCTCTCCTCCAAAAAACGAAGCCAATCTGATGGTCCCCTGCCATAAACAAACTCTACAACATAAGGAGGAAACTGATGTGGAATAAGGTGAAGTCCCAAGACTGGAAAAACTCCCTTATCAGCCTCAACAAAAAGTTGCGATCCCTCATCAAATCCTCTAAAGCTAGCTATGAAAACAGAATTGCAGCAGATAGTAAAGAAAACCACAAGGCCTTCTATAGTTTTGTAAAGAATCTCCACGGCAGTACCCAGATTTGCTCTGAGCTACTGCACAATGATACCCCCTATACCGAGACAACAGATATTGCCAATATACTGGCCGACAGATTCAGTGCCAACTTTACCCCCCCCCCCCAAGGGACCAGTCGCAATACCAGTAGATTGCCAGGCAACCAGTATTATTGCTGCACAGGTTATATCAGCACTGTCCAAGGCCAAGAATACAGTTTCTATGGGACCTTACAATATCCCTGTGTTCTACATGAACTACAGAGTGAACTGGCACCTCACCTTTGCGCCCTGTTCAGTCACAGTTTCACCTCAGGCTTTGTCCCTGCTAAATGGCGCACTGCTACAATCATCTGTATCCACAAAGGAGGAGTGACTACAGACCCTGGGAACTATCTCTCCATTAGCTTGATAAGTCTGATATGCAAAGCTATGGAACGCTTCATCATGGACCTAATAAACAAGGATATAGGGACACTCCAAACTCTGGATGCCACACAGTTTGGTTTTGTGAAGGGTAGATCATGCCTGCTCAACTTGGTCGACTTCTTTGAGTCAGTCATCAGAGCTCTGGATGAAGGCAAGGTGGTTCATACAGCCTACCTTGATCTGGCCAAGGCCTTTGATACCATTCCCCCCTCAGGAATCATAGAAAAACTCACTGAGCTAAGCATCAACCACTATATCACTAGGTGGGTTGCAAGCTGACTCGCTGGTAGAACCCAGAGTGTGAAAGTAGCTGATTCCAAGTCAGACTGCTGACCAGTCACGAGTGAGTCCCAAAGAGGTCAGTCCTGGGTCCTCTCCTGTTTGGTATATACTTCTCTGAAGTCCAGGCCAACACAAAGGGACTCTGGCTGACAAAGTTTGCAGATGATTGCAAGTTGGGAGCTATTATTAACTCCCCGAGTGATGTTGACATCCTACAAAAAGGCCTCATTGAGACCAGCGACTAGTGTCAGAACCATGGCATTAAGCTCAGTGCCAAAAATTTCATCATACCCTTTGGAAAAAATTTGGTTCCCATGAATTACCACATTGATAGCAGTCCAGTGAACACAGAAGGCGTTATAAGAGATCTGGGAACACAGGTTGACCGCAACCTCTCTTTTGACCACCACATTGCCACTGTGGTCAGAAAGTCCTTCTATGTGGCACATCTCATTGCTAAGGGTTTTGCATCCAGGAAGAGAGAGGTCATTGTCTCCCTCTTCTCTTCCCTCATTAGGCCAGAGTACAATGCCCCATTTGGCATGTACCTTACTAAACACCTGCAACAACTGGAGCAGCTGCCAAAGTACTTCACAAAAAAAATCCTAGGTCTTAAACATTTGTCCTATATGGGTAGACTAAAAAAACTCCCACCTGTTCTTTGTCTCATATTGCCTACTTAGAGGCAATCTCTGCTTGACTTACAAAGCCATGTCTGACCCAGCTCTGTTAGAAATGCTACATCTAAAGAAATCCCAATCCCTCCGCACCACACGCTCCAGAGACCTCAGCCTCATTACCACAATCAACAGAACATGCTGGAGGGACAGGTTCATAACCCAGAGACTGCCCATGCTATGGAATAGACTTCCCATACATGTCAAGCAGAGCACCTCACTGGCCCTCTTGAAGAGAAATCTTGATGAGTGTATGGGAAATAGAAAATTCACCCCAGGGATCACTCCAGTGGCTTTACTCGACAGAGGCTCTGGAAACTAACGGGTGGCACAATGCCAAGGTAATCCCATGGGCTAGGCTTGTAAAGGCCCTAGGGCCATTAGCCTAGTACTTATGAACCGACGATGCTTGCCATTTTAGGGTTGAATGTAAGGCATTTAAAAAGAAGTTTTGTGCAAGAGGGGTGTGACCGCATCTGCACTGGCCCAGTAATCAAGGAGCGTCAGTCTTCACCACTAGCACCAGCACACACACACACGCGCACACACACACACACACACACACACACACACACACACACACACACACACACACACACACACACTAAAGTAGGATTTCCCTTAAGAGCACACAGAGATCACAGACGGTCTGGGGCTGGTTTCTCTCTCTTTTTCTCCAGATCCCCAATAAGAATCCCCACTGGCACAACTATAGGGTTGAGATCTCAGCTGAGTGGCCAAGCCAAAACCAACAGTACCCTCTCTGTCCAACCAGTGCTTCATGTCCCTGCCCAAGTAGCTCACACACACACACACACACACACACACACACACACACACACACACACACACACACAGACACTTTGAGATTTGATTGATGTACGGTGGGTATAAAAAGTGTACGCATCCCTGTTACAATGCCAGGATTTTGTGATATAAAAAAAAGAGACCACAATAAATCATTTCAAATCTTTTCCTGCCTTTAATGTGACCTGTAACTTGCAAAATTCACTTGAAAATCAAACAGATATATTAGGGGGAAAATATAAAAATAAAAAACATACAATACAATGGTTGCATAAGTGTGCACACCCTTAAAGTAATACTTTGTTGAAGCACCTTTTGATTTAATTACAGCATTCAGTCCTCTTGGGGTACACATCTACCATCAGTTACAGAGACTCTGATTAACCCCAAATAAAGTTCAGCTTTCCTAGTAGGAGATTTTGAAGAAGTTTTGTGTACCATTGGACAAAAGCACTCAATAAATCTTTATTCTGTCGGCTTGTTGGTTTCACCATCCTTTTTGTTTTTTATTGTGTAATGTTACTGTTATCCAAATAGTAGGCGTGACCAAGTCTTGCAAGGTTATTGCAGTGGCCAGCACAGTGTCACCAAATACATGTGCAAGTATTCTAAGAGCTTAAATATGTCTCTAAACAAGCCAGCCACAATTAAAAGGTTTAAATATATTTAATAATAATAAATAAAAGAACAAGACAATACTGAAACAGCACAGTAACTACAGAGTTCAGAATCACAGGAAATATTTTAAAACAACATTGCAGGACAGTCTCAAATAAATACAGAAAACATATAAACAAATCTTTACTATATTCTTGTCTATGTTTAAGAAATACTATATCCTAAATAACTTACTTATAAAGCAAGGCAAATGCAGATGAGTGGATGTTCTTGTTGGGTCCAAGACAAGACACAAAATGCACACACTTTCTCTGTGAGAGTTCTTAAATTAATAATCAACATTACTGCTCTTTGTCACCTGCCTTCACTTCCCAGGCTAACAGAAACTTAATAAAATTTAACATTTCTCTGTGAAAAATACATCTCTCTCACTTGTTTGCCTAGAACTAGAAGTCGTAAAACAAACACGTTTACATTTGAAACCTAGTAATTTCTGTTTCAAGACAATAGGAAAACCTTTAGCTCTAGACATTGTCTGCTTACTGAGAGATAACACAATCGTAAAACATTCTGATTACAACCTATTTTCTTGAAGCCCTGCAAGTTAACTCCGTATGTTCCAGTTTCTACTATTAAATCGTACATTTGCACAGGTATGTAGTTTATGTACATTTCTGTTCTTTTCTAGTCGGGTACACTGTGGTTACATTCTTGAAGCTCAGTACATAACATACAGTTCTCTATAAATTGTAGCAGTATTCACAAATAATTTAGAAATGTTTACAAAATTCCAGCTAGCCCGGTGGCAGCATCACAGAGAGTACCCACCTGGGATATTAGATGAGGCTGTGGAAAATATAGTTTTAAAAAGGGAATTGATAACGAAGGATTATATAGGAACTATTGCTAAGGAGTAGTCTAATACAGATATAGAAAAAAATGTTTTAGCTTGTTTATTCTATAATTCTGTTGTTGTTGTGTCTTTTGGCTTTTCCCGGTTAGGGGTCGCCACAGCGGAACTCCGTTCCGCTAATGATTGGCAGTAGATTTTTACATGCCGAGTTGCCAGCTCTGACGCACAACCTTCAACGAAGGTACACCCATTCATGCATGTCTCCACACAGAAGACGCTCTAGCTGAGAATCGAACCGGACAACGTCTTACTGTGAGGCAACAACGCTACCACAGCACCACCACCGCAGTTTATTCTATAATTCTGTAGATTATAATATTAGGAAATAATAAGAAATAATTGGAAAATCTTAATGACCTTTCAAGATATTAATAAAACAATTGGGAAATGCCCCTTTGTTTGTGACTAAAAGAGGTAATAATTTGAAAGAGTATTTTTTTACAGACAATAAAAATAATCTGAGTAGATGTGTTATTAAGGGAATGTATGGATGTAATAATTGTAATTATTGTAAACATGTTAGGGCATAACGTTTTATATAGCAGCTAGGAATTATGAAATTAATTTTCTTTGTAGGATATATGGAAAAAAAAGTTTTCTAAACTAATGCCTTGGCCAAGCATGTACATTTATGTCATTCTAATGAAATTTTTTTTTTTAATTTTATAAATTTTCTATAATAGATTAGGTTAAAAATTATTATTCTAGGTGGGATGCTGAGGAAGATCTTCATTGGGAGGAATATTGTTTGGCAGCTCAGGCTTTTAATGCCTGTGTATGTCCGGGATTAATGATTGAGAATTTTATGGTAGTTCTAAAAAAGAAAAGGTTAAATCATTGAAGTACTTGTCATGTGATTTTTAAGTTAGGTTATTATTGATGGTGTGTTTGAATATGCAACTTGGTCTGATGAAGTTCATTTTGAATGAAAGCACTTACCAGTTGTTAAATGTTTATTGTTTTAATAACGTGAATTGCATTTTGTGAGCTGTTTTTATATCTGTTGTTTTATAGCATTTCTACAAATGAGGTAGCTCACCCAATGACCTCCACCATGAAGTGTTTTCAGTGGTGAAGTCTCGTGATACCCTCACCCTGAGATAGGTGAACCAGCATCAGCCCTTTTTTTACACCTTCTTTGACTAGCTTCTCTCACACCAAGGCTGCTAATTTATTTTATTTATTACCCAGATAAGCGAACTGCTTGTTTCTTGGATTCTCTTCAGCCATGATCCCTGCCATAATAAAGGTAAGTGCAATATGTCCATATAAATACATTTAATGTGCATCTAGGCTGCAATATTCAAGGTAAAATGTATTCTGTTCCTACAAGGCAGTTCAGTGTAACAAGACTGCCAGCATACTTTTGGAAGTGGAAGGAAAATGGAGAACCTAGATAAAACCCAGTTGCTAGTGCCACACACTGGGCTTTATTCCGCTGTATAATGCAATCTGGATGTTAGTTTGATTTTTAATGCAAAGCAAATTTTCTGGCTACATACATTGCTGTATATCCCTGTTATTTAAAACTATAAATGCATTTATTTGATTTTCAGTATATTTGATGTAATATGGTAAATTGTCCCATTTATTTTTCTCTAAATGATTGTGTATGTGTGTGAGCCAGCTCTGCTGTGTATAGGAACTACAGAATGTGACCTTTTTATAGTGTACAAGAGTGCTGCAGTTTTTTATGGAGATTGATGATTAGTGTACTTTATTTCATTAATTTTCCGATGACCTACTTAATCCAATTCAGTTACAGGATTCCGAGCACATTCTACTAACTAGGAATAAGAGAGTAACTTAACTTGAACTAGGTGCCATCCCATCACAAGATATACAAATACGTACGTGGCATGTATATCTATGGCAAGTGTAGAAGATCAGCAGTTCTTCTGAAGTACATCTTTGGGAGGTGAGAGACTGGAGCACCTAGTGAAAACCACGGAAATACAGGGAGATTGTGCATACTGTGCATTGAAGATACCCCATCTGCAATCCAAACTGTAGGATTAAGCACCATGATGCTGTTCCTGTTTACAGTGCACAAGACCACTCTGAAGTGTATGGAAATTGGTAATGACAGATCCCTTGTTTAGCAGCACTAGCGACATCATTGATACTATGGTAGGATGAAGTATGACAGCTGCACGCCAACAGACTGCATAAATAATGACACTTTACCAAAGACCAGTTTTTCAGCGGGTCATGTGGCATGGGTTTCGTCCTTTCCCCTCAGAAATTATTATATTAATTTTGTGGGTGCTGAAGGTTTGGCCTTCAGCCAACGAATAGGCCACCTTGAAAGTGAATTGATTACTTAGCTTTTGATCAGCTTACATATCAACAAACTAGCTTCCAAAGAACTGGCATCGAGTTGTAGTACATGCATCGCTGTTCCAATGTAAATGTCTATGCATATACAACACATGCAGCAGATAAGTGAAATGATTCTGGACACAGTACCATGATAGCAGATTGAAAAGTATGCAACATTCAGGTGGTAAAGAGTCTGTCATCTAAAATGTCATACACCTGTCATGCTCCTATATCAGCCCAGGCTAATTTGCATCCACATGCTTCTCCCCTACATACTCTCCCATCCTGAAATGGTCACCATCAGAGATTCCTTACCTACATATCCATCTTCTCTCCACCATTCTCCTACCTCTAAACTTCTCTTGTCCTATCAGTCTAGGTTAACAGAGCAAACAACACCAACCTGATACAGAGTCTAAGGCAGTACAGTTATTATCTTCATAATGCAAATCTGCAAATCAACAAAAATCATTGTATCTGTCTTGCAGAACTGTATATGTATAAATCCATTTGTATGTAAATTCACACATGCTTTGTAAAAAATCTGTTGTATATAATAATAATAATAATAAAAAAAAAAAAAGGTTGGGGGATTTCTAACCATCTCATATTGCTACTGTAAATTCTGTAACTGTGCCTGTCCTGTGATATTCCAGTAATTGTCAATGGATATGGGTAACCCAGGTTTGTAACACAATTGTCAATGTATATTTTTTACTTTAGAGCTTTTCTTTCTGGGCCTCTGCTGACTATAGGCTTCCATCCAGATGGACTATCCCAGTAAACAAAAATAAATAAATAAGTAAAATAAATAAAATACACTAGAAAAAAATGTGTATTCTCAGTTGTAGGCAACAAAGAGGATCTCTTAAAGCTATCTCTGTAGGTCTTCCTTCACCAGCTAAACCTTGAGATATAACTGCTTCTTTGTTGTCTCTTTGTAGATGTACTTTTTCCTTGCTTGTCAGCTTGTGCCACCAACATGGTCTTGGCAGTGTCCAGAACTAGCCTCTTGGATGGATATATGTACTTATGGTCTCAAACAAGTAAAAAATAGAAGCAGGGAAACAACTAACATGATATGGTGCTTGTATGTAAACCTAAATAATGCTGTATGCAGAGACTACAGCTTTTGCTTGAGTGAAAAAGCAATAGGGTTTGTGAGAATTTATGACTCCTTTTGTTTTCCTCACAGAAAAGTGCTAAGTAGATTAATTTTACCACTAACGTCTGATAAAATATGTAAATAGTCAGTTTAGATGTTCACAAATGCACTTTTTTCTGGAATATATTAAATTGTATTTTGATGCATGGACTAACACAGTAAAACTATTTTTTTTAAAGGTCTAGGATTTTTGAAACCAACTTCATAAAAGAAACTGTATTGTTGCCAAGAAAGGAATGTTTCTGATTTTTGCATTACAGACTTTATAATGCTCCATTTGATGTCTTGTGTCTTCTTTTTTTCATTTTCTTTTTAGACTAAGTGGCTAAGAGCTTTAAGTCAAGCGGTTGATCAGGCACTGAAAGGTACCCATGATGATGTAGCTCCTACAGGAGTTAATGTACAGAGACTACTAGATCCACCAGTCTCGCGCACAGCTACATATACATTCTACAAAGATGTCCGACTGAAGGATGCAAAATATAAAGGCCGCTGGCTTTCTGGGAAGCCTCATGGCAAGTAAGTTTCTCTGAAGTAGACTTCTGTATTTAAGTGGTTATTAATGGATACTACACTCTGTGATGGCATGTTAGCAGTTTGGTGAATCAGTATGTTAGCAAACCATTTAGCAGTGTTCTGTGCAGAAACACAGCAGTCAAGTTAGCCATCCTAGGGTTGAGTACCTTGGCAAAACCTTTAGTAATAGACTGGTTTACCAGTAGAGGAGAGAGAATTTTCACTCTAAAGATGTGTGTTTGGAGGGGGGAGTCTCGATAGAAATGAATTTGCAGAAGATTTGGATGAATGGGGATGTTTCCCTGTTGCAAGCTATTAGGGGAGTATGACTGACGTTTGCCCATGGAGCCTGAGTACAGTACCAGCATTCTTTTTAAGAGTTCATGTGTGATTATGCAGCTTCTTCAACAAATGTATTTAGTGTAATGTGTTAGCAGCTGTACTAAGGTACTTTCATATAAGTCCTTCATTACTGTTAATTGCCAGCAGGTTTATTTGTTTTTTTTTTTTTTTGTCTTCAAACAGTCTATGATCTGTCCAGGGTGCCAGTTGACCTAGCTATGTCTCTGTTCCTCATTGTTTTTATAAATGACTTTTCATATCGGCTGGAAAGAAGAGTAAGGTATTTGATGATCTGCAGTAGGAGTTATTGCATAATATGTTGTGAGATGGGACTTGGTAGATTTTCATAGATGAGCTTAACATGGCAGCTTAGATTCAGTACAGGTACGTACAGAATAGTGCATCTGGCAACAGTGAGAATTCATTTTAAGGGAGGGTAAAATACCAAAGGCAGAAAGCACCTAGGCCTGCTCATAGCACATGTAAAACTGTCAGGCAGTCTAGTAGATGTCAATAAATGATATAATTTTATGCAAAGTCAGACATACACGAAACAGTTGGAGTACTCTGTATAGTACTGGAGATGCTGTCCCTCTGATGGTATAGGCAGAAGTGATGCAGTCCTGAAGAAGATTATTGAAGTGACCGAAGGCCTGTACAAATACAGATAGGCTAAAGGAGGTCAGTTGAAAGAAATGTAAAGGATAAAACAAGATGCATGCCTTTTAGGATAAGTATATGCAAGAAAAGTGGTCATACTGTAATGATAAGATGAGGGAAAGCTGAAAGAAAGGGAAGATTTGAGATTGTAGCCGTTAGCTTGATCATTATTTTATTGAGCAGGTAGTAAATGGGAAGCTAGAGAGAATAGATGAGTCACAACCTTGTATAGGAATGCATTTTCCTTGATCTGAATTCTGTCTGGCTCTTTGTTGTCTGACAAAACTGTTTATTTTGAAATGGGCGATTTGCGTCAGTTATTTCACCTGTGTCCGTGTCATTAGTGCAATAATGGAGTCCAGGTTTGTATGTTGTAAGGTTATACAGTGTCACACTTATGTCATCTAGTGGCATCATATCTCATTGCATCATCCCTTTAGCACTGCAGTAGAACTAAGTAATACAAACTCTGCCTCATTACTTAAACTGTGCGATTGAGTGTGGCAATGTGTCTATGTATAATAACGGTACATATGCATGGCAGCACATTGCGACACCTGGAAAGACATCATTTAGAGAATGAGAGACATTTTCCTGTGGGAAAACTGAGAACATCATTTACACATGCCTGTCTCTGACCATTGTGAATCAGTTCTGAATTTAACTGTTTGAGTAGCCCCCTCTTTAATTATAAGAAAAGTGGTTACATTTGCTCTTTATCGTATGTAATGTGGTTGCTGCCAGGAAATCATACTAGGTGGTAGTTAAAATGTATCACAACATTGTTTGTCTAAAGAGAGATAGTGGTATGCACAGTAATGTTCTTTGGACAGTGGCCTTTGAGCACTTTCCAAAAGCAAGTGAACTGTGTATCTTCCTTTTGTTTTTGAATAATGTCATTTATGACTGAATGAAAAACATTTCCAGTGCACTACAAAACGTAAGGGTGCATGGGGGTGTGTGTGTGTGTGTGTGTGTGTGTGTGTGTGTGTGTGTGTGTGTGTGTGTGTGTGTGTGTGTGTGTGTGTGTGTGTGTGTGTGTGTGTGTGTGTGCATGCATGTGATGGGGATAAGAGTAGATGAGTACTGTCATTGCATCCCATTGGATCATTTACCAGAATGTCTTATCATTGTGAAAATCAGGTTTAGAACGATTTCTGGAAAGCACTACACGAGATTAAATTGCATGGTCTTGAATTTTTATTAAATGTTGTACTTACCCCCCCCCCCATAAAATGGGGGGGAAGAAGGTAAATCCGTTTGTGCAGCCTTAGCCAGCCACAGTCCTCTTAACTTAATATTCAAACATTGAAGTTAAAGCACCTTGAAATAGGTTAAATTTTGTTAAATTCAGATTCAGTCTTTTAGTTTCAGAATTGTGTAATTCAGTCTTACGGAGTGCTCATGGATTTAATTTCTTTCTCCATACTGTAGATTCCTTGTTATTTTGGACTTTATCTGGATAAAATTCTAAAGCAAGTCTCAAAAGACCTATGTGGGAAAATATGATATGAACTTCTGCCTTCAGATTTGACCAGTTTAAAATACCATTTCATATGGTTCTTGTGTATTGGTCATTTGTGATTTACTAATTGCTGTCTGTCAGGTGCAGAAGTGGATTGAAAGCAGAAATGTAGAGATCCGTATTAAAACTTTTGTAATTTTTTTGTAGCCAGTCACTGTTTAGATGTCCAGTAACTTTAAAGTTGTACCTCATTAGTAACAGCAAAATTAGTTTTAATTAAGTGTACAAATTCATTTTGTCATTTAAGTGATATACCAGTAGAATAGTTATGCAATGACAGGTCATTGTTACTCAAAAACATGCACTGTTATTGGACAGACCAACCACTGTGGCCATTGTAAATCAAGCATATACCAATGGAAAAAAGTCTGGCTGCAGAAGTCCCATTGAGAGCCAGACTTTTCTATTGGAATATCCTACACAGGGCAGCGCAAAATATAAGAAAAATCAGGTACATTCTGCAAAAGTAAAGAAACAGAAACATACCTTATTTTCAATCTATTTCTGCACTGTCCCTCTTTAAATCTCAGCAGACTCTTGTACCTCTGTCCAGATCTTTGCCGAATGCCCACATTTTTTTGAGTTGTAGTATTGGTTTATTAAGTTTTCTAATAAGCCAGTGGGGTTGAAATCATTAAATAATGGCAAGCATTTAAGATTTAGCTTTCATATCTTTTGGAAAATGCATGGTAAAAACAGCAGTGGAGATTTTGTGTTTTCCGTTGCTTCTATTCAGCAACACTAATGCACTGTGCAAGCATGAGAACATAACTCCCATACACATGGTCAGTACATCAGAAAACATGGAACAGGAAATAACATGGAGAAACATTGCAGTGCCGTTATACAAAGACATTATTTAAGAAAGGTAAGCAATTTCTTTCTTAAATGATGTCATTGTATAATAGCAATAATCCACTCATGCATGTGGGTATATCAGGATATAGTTAGTTTTGTGTAATCATTTGGGCTTTGCCGTTGTGATCAAACGACGCTAATTGTGGGTAAATCCTGATATACCCTCACCCACTTGTGGGTTGTTGCTTAGGAAAACTGCAAGTACCTGTGTGTGTTGTACTTTATAAAAATGCAGTAGTGTTACTTTTGTATAGCAATGCAGAATATAGAGGATTATGACTAGGTTTGTGATCAAAACCAGGTTTGTTACACTTTTGAGATGTGCAGTAAAGAAATTCATCTCGAGAGAGAGTTCAAGATGTGAATTTCTTGAATTCACTTAGAGAACACACAAATGGCTATGATCAGAATTCTTTGTAATGCATGGGGAGTTTAACTGCACTAATGTAATACTAAGCACTTGCAAGGGAAGTTTTATAGTTATGTTCTCAACATTTTATGTTTTAAAGGATATTATTATGTTTTCATTTTTCATTTGTTTCCCTGTATATTGAGAACATATAGTTGTCCTAAAAGGAGGCATGATTTAAGTGCACAAATAACTTCTTTTCACTAACATTTCCTTATTCAGATAGATCAGGTGGTATTTTAAAAATGTGACAGTGTGAAGCATGTAAAATAGTTTTTAAAATGGTTTCTAATAAACACTGTTCTTTGCTTCTGGCAGCATTTGTGATATTCTTCGTGTTTCACTGCTGCATTCATCGCATTTGGGTTATCTGCCTGCAGGTAGCCCTCAGCCGGTCTGAATACCAGAGTTTTGGATTCCTGCGTCGGATGGTGTCTCTTCTTCCATGACGTGAGGTCGTCAGGGGTATAAAACATGTAGCCGACACCATTACATCAGTCTTTCTTGCCGTATGGTGCCCGAAGCAGAAGCAGTTCGCAAGTGCCGGTCGGCCGACTCCTGACATTTTTGTTTTCGAGTTTCAGAACTAAAGTCTTCAAAAAAAAAGATAACTACCCCGTTGGGGATCTTTTTTCTTGCTCCAACCGATGTCAGTAAAAGTTAACAATTGTCTTACCTGTGGAAAGCAATTACCTCATAAAGATTTTCATTCGTACTGCATTCCCTGCTTAGGCCCAGACCACGACGTCCCTCGCTGTCAGTTTTGTGCCTTGTTCAACCCCCGAAATATTCGTCGTCAGGCTATATTTGCAGCAAATTATTTTGGTACTCTGTATCCGTACTCCAAAATGGCTTCGGTAAGCCATCCGACTACTGATCTTCCAAAAAAACGTAAGGATAAAGACAGACACAGACTGCATAGGTCCAAAACTGCCGACGATGCTTCCGTTAAGCTATTCGCCAGTCCGCCGGTACTCGGTGAGGCACTTTCGCAGCCCCTGATACCCACTACTTCAGATTCGCAGGCCTCTACTGAGACCCATTCGTAGTCCAGTATGCCGCGAGATGCTTCTTCAACTATGGAACCTGCAGATGTCTCTACCTTGGATGGGTCCGGAGCTGCTGTGCAGGCACCGGTGTCTGAGGGTGTATTCAGGCCTACAGACTTACATTTTAAATAAACGCTATCTTCTTCATTCAGGCCTAAAACCCACAACACTCCTAGAAAACCGATGTCCAAACCGCATGCTCAGGCCCATATGCCTAAAAAACAAATGCTTAGAATGGCTGAAGACCTTATTACCTTAATTAGGGGAAGCCAGCCTTCACCCCTCTAAGAGACCTAGAACTGATTTTCCTTCTGATTTTTCTGATCAGGAATTTGATATTTCTGTTTCTTCTGATTACCAGGATTTTCCCTTATCTACCTATGAGGATTCTGATGCAGGGGATTCCATTCCCTCTGCTTCCCCTCCAGAAGATTTTTCTTTTGGTGAAACCTTGCACACTCTTTGGGAGCATTTCTGCTGGGAAAGCCAGGATTACTCCGACTCCAAAAAGAGGCTTAGGGAATTTTTACTCCTTCCTCAACACAGGCCTTTAGCTATCCCTCCTGTTCTGGACATTGTAGATGATGCTTTCTTGGAATCTATCCTTTCCCCAGACACTTTACTTCCAGCTCCCAGAAAACCTGACGGGTATTACAGAGTACCTGACTCTCACAAGTTCCTCTTCAAGAATCCTACTGCAGATCCAGAGACCATTTTCCAAAGACCAAAGGGCATTAAGGCTACTGGTGCCAAAAAACCTACCCCTTCTGATAGAGATTCTAGAGCCTTGGACAGATGGGGTAAGAAGGTATGCACTTCTGCTACTTTGGCCATTAGGGCTTTGATTTGCCAGTTTCATATGTTAAAGTACCAGCAGCATATTATGGGACTACTTAAACAGAAAATGATTCTGATTCCTGACTGTGCTGAACACACAGAATTACAGGATTTAATGCATTCTGCAGAACAAGTTGGTAAACATACTTTGCAATGAGGTTTTGACTCTTTAGCAGCATCTTGCAGAGCTGCTGTCACTGGGTCTGTACTTAGAAGGCATGTATGGCTCAAGGAGCAAAACTTGCCAGATCATGTTAAAGTTAAATTAATGTATGCCCACTTAAACCAAGACCACCTGTTTGGCAACAAAGCAGAAGTCATCTTCAAAAAGATGGAGGAAAAAGCTAAATCTATGCAAACTGTTAAAGATTTCCTGCGAGTACAGACTCCCAGATTTAGTAGGCATTGGCTTTCAAAGAATTGGTCCTTTCCAGTCTCTTCCAGGCCTTCTCAGTACAAACCCAGGAACAGCAGACCACCTCGGTTACAGTCTCAGGCTACACACAGGCCTAAGCAGTGGGGGGCTTCCACTTCCAAAGCAAGGAGTAGTAAGGCACACCCCTATGGAAAAATGTCACAGTGACTTAACCTTAACCCTTCCAAGGCCTGCTCAACTGCTTGCTCCCTTGGGAGGAAAGCTCGCTCTGCATGCAAAAAACTGGGGGCTCATTACCCAGGACAAATGGGTTTTGAATATAGTTTCCCAAGGATACAGATTCCACTTCCACACCTTACCATCCCCAAACGGTTGGCCAGACCTACCCCCAAATAAGTGGGCATAGGCCCAACAACAGATTCTCTCTCTTCTAAGTATCAGGGCAATTCATCCTGTCCCAGCAGAGGAAAAGGGACAAGGTTGTTATTCAAGACCTTTCCTGGTACCCAGAAAAGACAGCTCCTGGCGTCCTATCCTGGACCTCTCTATTCTAAACACCTTTTTGGTAATCCCAAAATTCAAAGTGCTAACACTTCAACAGCTGCTTCCTATGCTAGGCAAAGATGCCTTGTTGACAACCTTAGACTTAAACGAAGCTTACCTGCACATTCCAATAAGGGAATTTTGCAGGAAATACCTACGCATCAGGGCAGGCTCCATGCACCATCAGTTCTCTGCACTTCCCTTTGGCTTATCTACTGTGCTCAGGGTTTTCGCAAAGTGTCTAGCCCCAGCCATTGCATTTTGCAGGCAGAGAAAAATTCAAATATACCCATACTTGGACAATTGTCTGATTCAGGCAGAAAGCCAGGACTTGCTATTAAAACACCTGGAACTCATAAAGAAACTTCTAACCCCTCTGGGGTACACCATAAACGAAAAGAAATCTCACCTAGTACCCTGCCAACAGATTGTATTCCTGGGAGCAAGCTTGAACACATCTTCCCAGATGGATTTCCTCACTCCAGAGAAACTAGTTTACTTGACAACCTACTTCAAACTATTGGCCACAAAGACACAGCTATCTGCCAGGAAAATTCTGCAAGCCTTGAGGTTCATGGCCTCTTGCATTCTACTAATTCCATATGCAAGACTGCGTATGAGGAAACTGCAATGGTATCTAAAAAGTCTATGGTGTCAGCATTCTCAGGACCTGGAATCAGTGATTCCTATCATTCCTTGTATAAAGACAGAGTTCCTTTGGTGGGCAGAGGCCTGCTACCACAACAAGGGGCTCCCTTTCACTCTACCCCCTGCGGCCAAAGCCCTAACAACAGATGCATCAGACTAGGCATGCGGCTGCTCACTTAGCAGGGCAGTGCATTCAGGGCAAATGGAACCCGAGACAGATGCACCTGCATATCAACCAAAAAGAAATGTAAGCTGTACAGAATTCCCTGACAGCCTTCAAAGACCGCATTCTTCCAGGACAATTATTGGTAAAGACAGACAACACCACAGTTATGTGGTACATAAACAAGCAGTGGGAACCCACTCTTACCCTCTCTGCAGACTAGCCATGGCTCTGTGGAACACAGCCTTGAGCTACCAAGTGCACCTGCAAGCTAAATTACTGCCAGGCAAGCTAAATTCACTGGCAGACGACCTAAGGAGAAATCTCATAGACCCACACGAATGGACACTGAAACCACAAATATTCAACCTCTTGAGGAACAAATGGGGGACTCCCAAGGTAGACCTGTTTGCCTCCCCTCAGAACTACCAATTGGACAAATTCTGCACAAGGACTTCCCACAGTCAAGCCTGGAAAGTGGATGCCCTGTCCTTTACCTGGGAAAGCCTCTCAGTTTATGCCTTTCCTCCTCTGCCTCTCCTCTCGAAAGTTCTACAAAAGATCAAACAGGACAAGCCTTGGACAATACTGATTGCACCAGACTAGCCACGCCAGCACTGGTACCCCCTCTTGCGCAATGTGACACTACTGAAACCAGAGTACCTGCCTCAGACCCATTCCCTGCTGTCCCAGCAGGCGGGCCAGATTCTGCACCCTCAGCTTCAAACCCTGAACCTTGCAGCCTGGCTAATTCCTTGAGCTCTCCAGTAGCATATCTCAGTAAGCAGATGCTAGATGTCATTCTGGAGGCAAGGGGGCCTAGTACTAGAAAATCCTATGCTGAAAAGTGGAAAAGATACTGTTCATGGAGCCAGACTCAGGGGATTGGCACAACTGTGCCCAGCTTACTTGATATTCCTCAGTACTTAACAGAAATGCTCCACAAGGGCCTATCCTTCTCGTCAATTAAAATTCATGCCTCTGCCATTTCAGCACATTATAATACTGAGCCCACCTCTCTTTTCTCACCCCCTTCTAAAGCAATTCCTTAGAGGGGCCAAAAATTTAAGACCCCACAGGAGAGCCCCCCCTACTCCAGCCTGGGATCTTAACTTTGTATTGGAAAAGATCACTCTCCCTCCCTTTGAGCCAGCTGCAACTGCTGAGTTGAAATTCCTTTCTTGGAAAACAGCCTTCCTTCTAGCCATCACTTCAGTAAGAAGAGTGTCTGAATTACAGGCCCTTATGACAGTGGAAGCCTTCATTATCTTCCGTGCAGACAGGGTTTCCCTCAGGACCATTACTTCCTTTATGCCCAAGGTGGTGTCTAGTGTGGCCTGAAATCAGTCCATTCATTTTCCAACTTTTTTTCCTAATCCACAAAGCAAAGGAGAATGAATACTGCACTCTCTGGACGTGCACATACAACTTAGATTTTATTTGGACAGGACTAAGCCTATCAGAAAATCTGAACAGCTGCTAGTTGGCTTTGCTGTAGGGGCAGAGGGGAAGGTCATTTCAAAGCAAACCATTTCTAAATGGATAGCCCATTTCATTCATTTCTGCTATAAGCACCATGGAAAACCTACCCCACAGGGGATAAGATCACATTCCACCAGGGCTGCATCTACCTCTACAGCCTTTCTCAGAGGAGTCCTGCTACCTTCACCAAGCATTACCACTTGCCTATTTTTCCTAAATCCAGAGCTAGTTTTGCCACTGCAGTCTTGCAGGGCTTAATAGCTGGTCCTAATGCTCTCTAACTTCCTCCTTCCTTCCTTAGCTGTGGTAATCAACCCAAATGTGATGACGGCAACAGTGAAACACAAAGAACATAGTACAGTTGTGTACACTTACCATAAATGTAGATGTTCGAGTGTATTCACTGTTGCAGTCCTGGTTACCCTCCCTCCAGCCCCCCGACTTCTCTTGGCTCTACCCTTCCTTCTTGTTTTGTGTAGTTAAGCTTTCTGGTGTATTTGCTTTTTGATGGAGGTGTACCATGACATATAATTGCTTCCCATTGTGGGGGCACCTGACATCTGGGGCAAGAAAAACTGATGTAATGGCGTCGTCTGCGTGTTTTATACCTCTGACGACCTGACGTCATGGAAGAAGAGAGATCATCCGAAGCAGAATTCCAAGACTCTGGTATTCAGGCTGGCTGAGGGCTACCTGCAGGCAGATAACCCAAATGTGATGACCGCAACAGCGAATACACTTGAACATCTACATTTATGGTAAGTGTACACAACTGTACTTTGCATTGCTAGGTGCGTTACCTCTTTAAAAGCTGGTAGTTGATATCCCATACAGCTCTGTTTGTGTCTTCAGTGTGTGACACGTTAAGCTTTGTTTATAAGTTTGCAGGCTGTTCATATGCAAGAACTTTGCTATAGCAAGCTTGTTGCATGTGAACCTTTCTGTAGCAATTTTTTTCTCTCAGTTCCATGTATGAAATGTTCCCCGTGTAGTCACTAGTCAACTTAGTGGAGAATATCAGTCACATGTTATAGAAAATCATTGGCACAGAACAATTCATTTGAAAAGTGAAGAGTGTGTGTAAGTGCTTTTTTATTAGCAATAATGTTCAAGACAAATCAGATAGGTTTATTGTTTTCTGTTCTTGCCAGTCTTGAACACTACATGAGGCTATTTTGGCTTGGGAGAGTTGATGGATAGACAAATAACAGTGGCTGCTGCTGTTTTGTTTGGGTAATATTTGACAGCAATACAGCATTGTATCCCTTCTGCTTTGTCAGACAACTGCTTTATTTGAGACTGTAGATCCTTGAGAACTGGTTGGCTAAGCAACCAGGGAGATCAGAAAGCTGAAGTATGGAGGATTGTTGAGAGGAGAATTTGTCCAAGACGGACAGTTCTCCTGATGAATTATTTTGTCGGGCACTGGTGACACCTTGCTTTGTTTTGCTTCTTTAAAATGGGGTGGATGCTCAGATTATATGGTCTGTAGTTGTGTTGAGTGGTAATCTGCCCCTAATATATAGACTAGCAGATAACCAGACTGTCTGTGTAACTTGTGAGAAAGGAGTTCAGTCTGGAGGAACTCATTGTATTACTGGGTATTGCTGTCTTGTCAGTTAATTGGTCAGCGAAGCACATGACATGTATTGTGGAGATTGGAGACTACTGGCAAATCCTGCTCTGCTGTGGAGATTATTTATGTGAAGCTTGGCTCAACTGAACTGACCACTAGCTCATGCTCCCAAGGTATTGGTACAGTATTTTTTCAAGTCTTATCCACCAATCCTGCTACAGACTGTTATTTTGCTGTATTTACTCTACTCAGTTGCCTTTTTATTGGAGGTCATTTGTGTGAAGTCTGATTCCACTGCGTTGAGACCTAGTTTGTTGTCCATTCTTCCTCCAGAGTAAACTACCAGTCCTGTTAACCAGATACAGACTTATTGTGCTGTATTTACATTGTTCAGTTGCTTTTACTTCTGTAAAAGGCATGTTTTTGTATTGTTTTATCCTCTTCTGTTAATATGTTCTTCAGTGGTTGTTTTGCAGTCTTGTGACTGTCAGTGTTAACGGTGACATTTTTAACTTATGGACTTTATGTACTTACTGCACTCTTTTTCCTGAAAGTTTTCAGAATTTTAGCCTCACTTCGTGTCTGAATTGGTATGGAATTACTTTATAGCAGGTCAGTGCTGCACCTTTTTATACCATGTAGACTTCATGCATCTGTTTTCCAGCTTTGTTAGCACCTTCACCTACAGTGTATGCATCAGGGAGGACTTAACCATTGCTTTTCAGTTACAGTCTGTGTGTATGCCAGTGCTGGAGTGGAGGGCCTATTGCCACTTCCTTGAGGGCAACTGTTCTTGCCTCATCACAGTGCCCAAGTTTTCCTTTACCCATAAGGAACAAGACTGCAGGGGCCCACTCCCCCCAGTACACTGATGCACAACCAATACTAATAAGACTGGCATTGGGTTTAGTTGTTTCATAACATTGGCCACACTTTTATAACCGAGACTTGGCTGCATGAGGGTTTTGGCCCTTATCTGGCTGCAACCATTCCATCTGGCATCTCGGTTGCACATTGCCGTAGGAGAGAGGTAGGTTATGTGGTGGCGTTTCGGGTATGCAGTAGTAATAAATTTAGGTTATCCAGGAAGGACACCAAAGAGACTTGTTCCTTGCAATAAGTCCTTCTAAGAATGAACTGCAAACTAATAGGTTTGCTATAAGCTGTGATTTAGACAGAAATTTTACAAAATGTATACCGGTGAAAAAGCAGGGGATCAGACATGGCAAATCATGCAGATCAGCAAAACTCAGAATTTCAATTACCATTGAATTAAAAAAGAAATGGAAGGACTGTATTTCCATGTTATGGCAGTTTTCACCCTTTGAAGAAAGATAAATTACCCAGCCCTCAGCATCTTTGGCGAATGGGGACCCCCACACATGCATGATATTGAAATGTATTCCCTAAAACATCCTGCATTAGGAAAAAACAGATAGCAGGGAAAAAAGGAACATACCCTGTTTCTCTTCCAAGTCTGTGCTGGCAGCACTGTAAGTCAGGAGGGGGGTACATTTTATCTGTCATAGGCAACATTATCACTGACTGTCAACTTTGCATTGAGAAGAGACTGGTGGCCATATTCTAAAACTTTTATAGCCATGTAATAAAATAATAAGCATTCTGTTTCCCTACTCACAAAACAATAATTTTGCTTATAGCCTGTCTTATTCTTTCTGGGAAAAAAAAAATGATAGAGTGGTCTAAAAACCTGTGAATACCCACCTGAATGGAAGAATTACTCGTAATCCATACTCCTAAAACTGTAAGCACAAAAGATACTAGAGAACTTCTACTGCTGTGGCGTGTTGCTTGTTCTGTAGAACAACATACTGTGAATTAAAAGGAAGTGTGAGGGTAGAGTAAAAAGAGAATGAAGGAGAAAAGAAAAAGCACCTGAAACAAGAATGGAAAACTACACTAGGTAAAACATGGAAAAAAGTCACTGGTCTCAGTATCTTAAAATAAGGGTCATTAGCCTAATCAGTAAAGTCCATAGGAAATTCCATATTTGCTGAAAACTGATCAGGAAGACAAGTCCATGCAGTCCGTCCTCAAGGCGCACAATGAGTCCTTCAAAACAGCAGGCAGCACAGAACTGCACTTCTGTCAAGCAGTTTGCCAAACACTCCTTAGAACTTTGATCACAGAATTTCTGTGGCATATTAGATTGTGAGTTAATCTTTCCTTGGATATCTGGACACTTTTTGCAGCTTCTTGACAATTTCGGATGATTAGATCGTTCTTATTCATGAAAGCCGCGGTGGTGCAGCGGTAGCATTGTTGCCTCACAGCAAGAGGTTCTCCCATTCGATTCTCAGCTGGAGCACCTTCTGTGTGGAGTCTACATGTCCTCCCTGCAGTCGAGTGGCATTCGAAAGACATGTGATTGGGCGTGCCTTTGTTGAAGGTTGAGCGTCGGGCTGGCACCTCGGCACCATAAAAATCTACTGCCAGTCATTAGCGGACCAGAGTTCTGCTGTGGTGACCCCTAACTGAGAAAAGCCGAAAGAAGTACAAGATCGTTCTTATTCATGGAACTCCTGTCATGCTTGATACAGACCTTTTATTCCTTCCCAGTTTTTGAAAACATGTTTTGTCCCCGGTGCTACAAAAACAACTAGGCAAACTTTATCCCTCCTACAGCAAAGGAACCAATTGAATATACTCAACTCAGCTGTATAATCATTCTCCAGCATAATAGTGCAGCCATCATGCTGTGAATGCTCCTGAGATCATGTGGGTCTCAGGACCTTTTCCTTGTCCTCAGGTGAAAGGAACGATACATTCAACTCAGGAAAATCACTTAGCGTGGGGGGGAGGGGGTTGTGGCATCTGTGACAGGTGCAAATATTCCTAATATCAGACAATTAAGGTGCAGTTTCTTGACCAACTAACAATGATCACTTTTAGAAGAGCAGTCAGCCCTCACTACTTCCTGGAGACCAGATAGATAAACATTCTTTCAAAAGCCCTTGTTCTATAGGTTGGCAACTTGTACTAACTTAGTGTTCTATTTAATCAGAAATTGCCTGTTGTTCAAATTATATCATTTGACTGTACCTGTCTGTTAATGGCCATGCATCATACAGAGTCCAATATAGTGGACATTATATTATTACCATACCGAATTCCTCATTATTTACCAGTTTTGAGGGCAAAATAATGGGGTGCCACGAATTCCTGAGTGGCCCCTTCAATTCCCTGGGGTATTTTTGAATTTTTTTTTTTTTATTCTTATGAAGTTGGTGCTGATGTCATCACATGCAGGGACATGCTCGATAGTGTCAGCTTCGTGAGGCTGACTGCCAGCAAATTCAGTTGAGGGCTTGAGTGTGTGTGCTACTCTCTTTCTGTTTATTTGCATTTAGCTTTTTTTCCGTAGTACAGTTGGTTGTACCTACAGCACGTCTTTGTCTTGGCACATTTGCACAGTGTGTGTAGTGACAGGGAGCAGGTAGAGAAAAGACCAACAATTAAAAGAGCAGCAGAGGATGATTGGATGACTCTCGAGTTTTGAGCTGTTTGTTGTTCTTTTTTGTTGTAATTTAAATTAAGTTTAGCAGTTGAGCTGCAAACTGCAGAGTCAGACTGGTCTGCTTCAGCCCACTCCTAGCCCCAGTGCAGCGAGTCAGCAGCGACCTAAGTCTTTTTGCATTGAGTGCTGCAGATTTTCCACCTCACCTTAGTGCTACAGCTAGAGTTCTTGCTGTGGTTCAGAAGTCGGTGATACCTGAGTTAAAAATAAACAATCTGTTGCTGGCCTGGTTGGTTGTTGCTTGATTTAAGTTGAAGATGGTGGCTCTGAGCCCAGCTGACGATAGCCCGGAGGTGGAAATGGATCACCGGTAAATACATTATGAGCTCTTGGTCGAAATTAAGAGGTTTGTCGTTTCCTTCGGTATTTTGGGTCAACACTGTCTACAGTGTATTAATAGATTAATAGAATGTTTGGTGGCATTATTTGACATTGGTGTTGTGATTTAATAACACTGATGTCAGAAGCATTGGACAGTAACTCAACACAAGAACACGGCTTGCTTTATCCTGTCAGGTGATGTACAACAGGACCCTTCACAGTTGCCTCCATGATCAGTGACATCATCAGAAAAAAAAACAATATATACACCGGACGGTTTCTCCTCATCTCTTTGGTAATGGTGGAGTATGTTTGGTTTAATGAAAATTGCTGTATGTTTTTAACCTTTCATTAGTTTGGTGTAGTCATGTCATCCATCTCCATTTTCTGTGATTTGTGTTAATCGATTTGTTTCAAGACTGTATTTCAGTTGGCCACCAAGTAGAAGTTAGTCTTTCAGTGACATGGTATACAGAAGTGCAGGATTGTTTTTTGTTAGTCTCTACAAAATCTGCTGTTGGGGCCAGTTGTAGATACACCAGGGTGTGTATGTCTGTCTTCAAGATGTAGTTTAAAAGTATATGTGCAGTAACTGTTAAATGTGAGGGGAAAAATTGCTTATTTTTTTCTGTCCAGCCATTGTTTTATACCATATAGTAGGTAATGGCACAAAGAAATGCAAAGATAAACAACTGTTTTTGAATGATACTGTATACTCTTAGAATTTCAGTGTGAGATGGTAAACCTATGGGCCTTTGGTTTGAACTAAAGCTTGATTTTAGCCAGCCATGTCTGAGAGCAGGATCATTCTTGAAATTCTGCATAGGACACGCTTCAGAGAGTTAATTGTGGAACTTGTAGATCTAGTAATTGCAGGAAAAGTGAGAAGCGGTAACACAACGAATACCCATCTACTTGAGACCTCTAAACACAGCCACAAATCTAGTTGTATTAGATCAGTGCTTCAAGAGGATTGCTGTGGTGGTAGTAGTAGTTGTTTAGCAGAGTTTGACTATTCATGTCTTCAAGGACTGTAGTACTCTAGGCCTGACTGTCAAGAACCGCTTCAAGTTCCTGCACCATCAAATTCATTTCTTCTGTAATGTTGTCTGTCCAACTTGGTCTCTGCTTTCCACCTTTTTCTTTTCCCCTAGATCTTTTCCAGTATCATTGTCCTTTCTAGCAAATCCTTCCTTTAGTTTATGTGGCGAGAGTATTCAAGCTTTAATTTTACTGAAATAAGCAGGTGCCAATGTTTGATGATATCCTGGAATAAATTTTAATAGGAAATTATTTTAATATATAACAAATGCATGGGAAGGACTCAGACTGCATGAAACTTAATGAAGTGGTTGAAGCACAACACTGTACGTTTACACATTATAGAGTTCATGGAATACAGTCCAAGGCAGCTGACTCCCTAACTTAAGCTTTGACAAATAAAGAATCTGCACTAATGGACTTTGATAAACAGAAAGATAGTGCTGCACTTGGGTACTTTTTGATTGCCTTGTTTCTTCTCTAGCTGTTCAATTCAGGGCTAAAATGATAGCAGTCTGGTTCACCACATCTGATTTTCTGGACATTTTTTTTCGGCACTTATCTCATGCTGAGACAGGTGTTGGTTTCTACTGCTGTTATATTTGCTTTCTGCTGTTGTTATATTTGCTATATGAGAAGCTCGTCTCCACCTTGCCAATGCATGTTACAAAATTGTAATGGAAGTGTGCTTGTTGCATGACTTGTTTGTGTTGCCTTAGTGCACCTGTGATGTGGGAGGCCTTTTTAATGAACACAACATGTATATTGGGGGGGGTCATATTTTGGTTGCCTGTCTTCAGTTTACATTTGAAAGTTGGTATGCCACAATTCCATTGGAGTGGGCGGGATTAAATAATTTTGTATGCAAATGTTATGATAATCAGAATACAGGTTTGTACCTATTTTTCATGGGCCTTTGTCCAGATTTTTGATGTTTCCAGGTTGAGAGATATGATTAGTACACTGTTGCTAAGAATGTTTTTGCAGGTATGCTAAAACAGACTTTAAAATAGCTATATTTAGAGACATTCTTTTTTTCTACCGATATTGCCACACTTGACCACTGTAGGTTTAGATGTCTAAGCACAAGGCAGCCGCATCAGCATTCTGAAGGTTGTAAGTTCATTTGTGATTAATGGCCAGGGCAAATTTTTTTAGAGAAGCTGAGTTTGAGACAGATCCTTTCCCAAGTGTGGGACACAGCACATAGTGGTCTCTAACAGGTTAAAGGCATCCTTATATTTTTATTTAACAGGGGGAAAAAGAATGGGAACTCTTAGGTACCTAAAGGTCAGTACATATCAGGACAACTTGTAACAGAGCACGCTTAACTCAACATGGATACCTTTAGTGTTTATAATTGGTTCTGTATGTGTGTCATTTCATAACTGTCAAGCTTGATCTTATGACATTACTTTAGGGATATTTGAGCTAAGGGGTTGCCTTTCTTTAGGTAATTTTAGCATTATTTTTTTCTCATTGGGATAATTTTCATTTGACAGCAGCATAATGTGTAAACTATATTATTATCCTATTAAGTAAATTGGTTAGTATTCGTTGGTAGATTGTTTTTAGATTAGCTTTCAGCTTTCCTTACTTTTGAAAACATGAGGACCAACCTGTTTTCAAGTCAGCAGGTAAGGCACAGTCAGTAAATATAGCATGCAATTATACTCGCAGAGATCATTGACAAAGGCAGTTATTTGCATAAATGTCTTTTAGAGTACTTATTAAAAGTAGATGTTTGAAATGTGTGGTAAATATTCTTGAAATATTCACGAGCATAAGATTTGCATTTAAAATGGACGTACTTAATTGCTTTGGATTTTGTGTAATCAGGCAGTTCCAAATTAAATATAGAGGAATTTGTGTTCCGGTTCGACTCTCAGCTAGAGCGTCTTCTGCGTGGAGACGTGCGTGAATGGGCGTACCTTCGTTGAAGGTTGTGCGTTAGGGCTGGCAACTCAGCATGTAAAAATCAACTTCCAATCATTAGCGGACCGGAGTTCCGCTGTGGCGACCCCTAACCGGGAAAAGCCGAAAGACACAACGCAAAAATTTCCACTGCATTTAAGTTTGCATCCAGTACCTTCACAACAATTACTTCCTGTTGAGTTGCAGTCTGTTTTACTAGGTCTTCTCACTCTCTCTTTCTCTCTGCCCCTGTGGATTGCAGTAACAGGAGCAAATGTTAGGCTTCCTTTCAATATCTTCCAGTTCACTAGAGCCTCTATTCTGGACTTAAAAATTCTCTTCACAAAGGACAAATAAACTTTATAAGGATCTTCCTTTATACAGTTGTAGTTTCTTCATTAAAGGACAACAATGGGTTTCTGTTATTAAAGGATCAATGTTTCTGTCCTTTTTCTTCCTGTTCATTGTCCCTGCTATGAATGAACAAAAATTATAGCATTTAAAATATTTTAAATTGACTGTTTCTCTCCAATAGAATAGTACCTTACTGTCCTGTGGTGGTTTCACTTTCAAAAAAACTTTTGTCCCACCCTTGCTACAGTCTCCAATTCACTGATGTCATCAAGGCTACTGAATGCAAGTAGTTTCTGGCCATTTCCCTCCCCAAACTGACATCACTACTACTGACTAAAAATCCACCTATGCTGTGATGTCACAGCTCCCTGGTCCTTCCCCTACCCATACAGAAAGTAAAGACTAGAACAAGGAAACATAACCTGAGTTAAGTCTCTTGCTTTGAGCTGTCCATCACAGTAGGTAACAGCTCAAATTACCCTTAGCACTTTAACAGCTAGGGGAGTTAGTTGTGAAGGGAGATGGGAGATGAGTCAAGCTAGTACAATTTAGGCTTCACAAAAGACTGCAGTTTAGCCATTCCAAAAAGAAGCAGCAGTAAAAAGCACTTTGAAAGTCTGTTCTGTGGCATGTGCATGGTTTGTGTTTTAAGTAGTCACTGAATGGCATAAAATGTTACTTAAAACTAATTATCTGAAAGCAGTGTATGCATGTAAGATCAATGCAGTGACAGGAGCTTTAGGAAGAAAAAAGCCTGTGTGAAGTAATTTTTTACAGACAAGCACTGTATTGTGGGATACCTAGAGGAAGACTAAACAATCAGAATTATTTCAAGATGTCAGACCCCATGTGGTCAGATTGACAAATTACATATAAAATATTTAAAAACCTGTAAGTAGTCCCAGCATGGTGTTAAAATGTAGGAAACACAAACTGTGATGAAATAAACATGTTCTTTGAGTCTGCAAATATGGCTGTCCTTTAAGTAAATCTACTCTGTCTATTACTGCAAATGATCTCCCTCCCTCTGCTATTAAAGAAACATGGCAGCTAAAGTAAAGGAACATTATAACTTGAACCAGTTGTTTTCATGTATACCACATTCATTATAAAGGTTTTATATGTATAGTTTACATCAGTATTTACACACTTTTGTGTACTTCACAGTTGAGATCCACAACAGTATGCTGTTGTTGACCTCTTGCAGTTTGAAATCATTGGTTTAACATCTTTTGGATAGCCTGTATGCTGTCAGTTGTTCCTCCACAACTTCGTGAGTGAAGTCTGTCCTATGCTGAATTTTGAATTTGAACAACTGCATTCTAGTTGTTGAATGTATCTTTAAAAAGGGGGCATGGTCTGTTACTGAAGTGAATTCTGTCCATAACAGAGAACTTTTTGAGGAGGTAAGTATCCCCTTATTAGCCAGGCATTGTCTTTCAGTTGCAAAATGCTTATAGCTTCTGTTGTGCTTAGTTTGTCATGAGAAACATATGTGATGTTAAAATTTTGTGATAACACTGTTCCCAAGTTTCCCTCTAATGTATCAACATAGGCTGTAATTGGCTTAGTAAAATCGGGAGATGCTAACATGTTGTGATCATAATTTTTCATTTAACTGCTTAAAAATAATGTCTGTTTTCTCTGTCCACCTTGCTTTGAGGGATATTTTCCCCTTGGTAGGCCTTTAAAAAAAAAAAAAAAATACTGTCATCGCAAAACTATCGACTTCTAATACAGAGTAAACCAACAGCAGCCTCTCTTGTTTCTTATTCTTAGTACCTTCACAGGTATATGCCAGTTTTTCATTGATTTTGCCCATCACTTTTCGGACTTATTATATTTTTGTGACTTTGTTATGCTTTAAGATTGTAAGCGAACTTTTTATCATAGACTGATCTAAATGTAATATTGAAACAGTTTTGTTTTACCTTGCATATGTGAAAACACTTTCTTCTTCCTTAACAGAAACTCTGTTCTCATCTCTGTTACTTAGATGTTGTATTTGCTTGAACTGCAGACACTGAGGTCATTTTTTCAACCTTGGTGTTACTAATCTGTACTGCTAAACTAATTGCAGAGGTTTGTGTATCCTTCCATGGCTTCAAAACATTGACATGCTATGTCTGTTCTGGTCTTCTTTTACTATTCTGCCTAACTCTGTAATTTATCTTATCTATTTTTTCTATTACTGTATCTGGTTCCTGCCATTTAAGTCAAACATGTTTTCTTTTGCGGGAAACAAAACTAATACAGGAACATGATCTCAACCTTTTGACTTTGCATTTCTGTTTTTACCCTTATTGTATAACTTAGTCTGTTTTCACATGCTCCCAGACTGTCTAGTTTAAAGCCTGTCTTGTAAAGTTAGTAAACTGTACTTTGACACTTCTTTGGCACTTTCTAAGTGTCCATGTGGGTGCCTTTCATATAATAACTTAAAAGGACTGAACTTTGTCAAGGTTTGTGGCACTTTTGTAATGGAAACAGGATGTATTAACTGGTCCCAGTTTTTGCCATCTTCATCAGTACCTTTCTTCATCATGAACTTGAATGTCTGATTTAAAAGCACGGCTAATCCATCCATCCATCTGGAGATGGTACACTGAGGTTTTCAATTGCTTGTCCTTAAAGCGTTTGCAAGGTCCGTACATTTTTCTGGACATAAATAGAACCTGCTGCATCAACAAAGGTCTTGGCCAATTGACCCTGTCTCTTAGAAGGAAGAGATCTTGGAGGAGGATTTCTGTTGTGCCTCATCTACCTCTTGAGTAATCCCTGCAGCTTTTAAAGATATTCTCAGTTCTAATGGGGAGTGATTGGCAGAAACTCTGGAGAGCATTTAGGATCTTCCAGCCTCCCAAGGATTTTGAATGTTAGAGTAAGAATTTCTTTGCCAAGTCTACTGTAGTGGCCACTGACCTGAATAAGGAACTCTGGAAGAGAGCCCAGTGGGTGTTCTTCATGTTTCACTGTTGCAATCATCACATTTGGGTTATCCCTGGTAGGGTAGCCCCCTGCTGGCCTGAATACCAGAAACTTAGTATTTCTGCGTCGGTTGCTGTCGCTTGAGGACTGATTTCAGGTCATCAGTGGTGTAAAGGAAGGCAGCCAATGCCATTACATTAGTCTTTCTTGCCATGGAGCCCAAAGCAGTAGCAGTTCGCACAAGTGCCTTTTTGGCCACTGCCTAAGTTTCGTTTCTGAATTGAAGTTGAAGTCTTCGAAAGCTAAGTGCCCTGTTGGGGAGCCTTTTTTTTTTTTTTTGCACTAACCGATGTCAGAAAAAGTTAATAATTGTCTTGCCTGTGGAAAGCAAATACCACACCAGGACTTCCACTCTTACTGCGTCACTTGTCTAGGCCCAGACCACGACGTCCCTCATCAGTTCTGTGCTTTGTTTAACGCCAGAACTGTTCATCGGGCCCTTATTGTAGCCAGGTATTTCCGATTACAGTCCTCAAATTCTGATTTGACTTCGGTAAGCCATCCAACAGCAGATCTTATGAAAAATTGTAAAGATAAAGACAGAGACAGACAGCACAGGACCAAACCTTCCAAAGACACTACCACCAAGCTGGTTGTCAGTTCTCCAGAACTCAGTGAGGAGCTTTCGCAGCCCCTGATGCCCACTTCAGTTAATTCGCAGGCTGCTACTGAGACCCTTTTGGAGTCCGGTATGCCGCAGAACTCTACTTCATCTAAGGATCCTGCAGTTGTCTCTGCCTTGGATGGGTCCAGAGCCACTGTGCAGGAACCGGCTTCCAAGGAAGTCCTTCACACCACCGAATCCAGACATAAACTGAAACCCTCTTTCACGGCTACCGTTCTTTCTAAAACCGAGTTCCTTAGGTCCAGGGCTTGAATCACCCCCAAGAAGCCGACTACCAGCCATTCTGTGGCACCTGCTGTCTTGCCTCATTCACAAATGCTTAAAATGGTAGTGGCCCTTATCATGCTGATTAGGGGAAGCCAAGCCACACCCTCAAAAAGAGAAAGAGATCTGTCTCCAGTAGTCTTGTCTGAACAAGAGTCAGATGAATCAGATGCATCTGACTGTGAAGACATGCAGCCCCTCGCTACATATGAGGATTCTGATGCAGAGGAATCTATTCCTTCAGCCTCTCCCCAAGAGGATTTTTCCTTTGGGGCAACCCTGCATACCTTAAAGGAGAATTTCAAATGGGAGTGTCAAGACTACCCACAGTCTAAAAAGAGACTCAGTTCCTGGACCTTCCACAGCACAGGCCCTTAGCCACCCCCAGTCCTAGATGTGGTGGATGATGTCTTCCTTGAATCCAGCTGGACTCCAGATGCCCTCCCTCCTGCTCCCAGAAAACCAGACAGGTACTACAGATTCCCTGACTCTCACAAATATCTTTTTACAAACCTAACTGCAGAATCTAAAGATTTACAGGAGTTAATGCAGTCTGCTGGTCAAGTAACTAAACACACTTTGCACTGCGGTTTTGACGACCTAGAAGCTTCTTGCAGGGCAGCAGTTACTGGATATGTCATTAGAAGACATGTATGGCTTAAGGAACAGTCCCTGCCAGAACATGTCAAATCAAAATTGTTGGATGCACCCTTGTACAAAGATAATTTATTTGGTACTAAAGCAGAAGAAGTGTTAAAAAAGATGGAAGAAAAAGCAAAATCTATGCAGACTCTTAAAGATTTCTTACAGGTACAGCCCCCTAGGTTCAGCAGGCATTTTCCTTCCAAGCACTGTTCCTTTCTTGCACCTAATAAACAGGGCCAGCCTATTCCCCATGGAAGCAGACCTCCAAGACAGCAGTCACTGGGGTTGAAGAGATCTAAGCAGTGGACTGTCTCCACTTCAAAACCAGGGAGTTCTAATCCACCCCCTTATGGTAAGAACTCGCAATGACTCACCCCCTCCCAACCTTGCCTCTGTCCATCATCACATACCCCAGGAGGAAAACTCTCCTTTCACTCATGCACCTGGGCCACCATTACCAAGGACCAATGGGTTCTGACTATTGTGTCTCAGGGGTACAAATATTCCTTCCACACCCTTCCAACCCCAAAAGGGTTCCCAGATCTACCAACAAATCAGTGGGCAGTGGCTCAAAAGCAAGTCCATACCCTGCTTTCCGTGGGAGCAGTAGAAAACATTCCTGTAGAGCAGATAGGCCACGGCTTCTACTCCAGACTTTTTCTGGTACCCAGAAAAGAGGGCACTTAGTGCCCCATCCTCGATCTATCTGTTTTAAACACCTTCCTGGTGATACTAAAATTCAAAATGCCCACCCTCCAGCAGTTGCTACCCGTGCTATCCAAGGATGCTTGGCTAGCCACCCTGGACCAAAAAGAGGCCTACCTCCACATTCCTATCAGGGAGTTCTGCAGAAAATATCTTCACTTCAGGGCAGGATCTCAACACTTTCAGTTCTCTGTGCTTCCCTTTGGCTTATCTACTGCTCCCAGAGTTTTCACAAAATGCCTGGCTCCAGCCATTGTTTTTTGCAGACAACGAAATATTCAAATTTACCCCTACTTAAATGACTGCCTTATTCAGGCAGATAGCCAGGAAAAGCTGCTCAAAGGCCTGGCCTTTGTAAAGGACCCTACCTCCTTAGGGTACACAATCAACAGGTACCCACCAAAAGGATAATCTTCCTGGGAGCATGTCTGGACACAGCATCCCAGATGGCATGCCTATCACCAGAGAAACAAAGCTTCATATCTGCTTACTTCTCTCAACTGGCCACCAGGCCCCAGCTTTCTGCAACAGAAATCCTGCAAGCCCTGGGGTTCATGGCATCTTGCATACTCCTTATTCCATATGCCAGACTGCATATGAGGAAACTTCAGTGGTACCTAAAGACCCTTTGGTGTCAACACTCTCAACATCTGGAAACTCTTTTACCTATTATTCCTTGCCTGAGGAAGGAATTGCTTTAGTGGGCAACAGCCTGCTACCACAGCAAGGGACTGCCCTTTTCCCCACACCCCGCCACCCAGACCCTCACCACAGACGCAGTAGACTACACTTGGGGTGCACACCTGGATGGCAGGTACATACAGGGCCAATGAAACCCCCAGCAACTCCCCCCTGCACATCAGACTAAAAGAGATAATGGCTGTGCAGCAGGCCTTGATAGCTTTCAAATCTCTTCTCTCTCCAGGGGTTCTCCTATTCAAAACCGACAATGCCACAGTGATGATGGTACATCAATAAGCAGGGAGGGACTCACTCATACCCGCTGTGCAGGCTGGCCATGACCCTTTGGTTTACAGCCTCCCCCATGCAACTACACCTGTTAGCACAATAGCTGCCAGTCTCTCTCAACTCCCTGGCAGACCAGTTAAGCAGAAAACCTTTGGACCCCCATGAGTTGCAGCTCAACAGAAACAACTTCTTAATAATAACTCAGAAATGGGGAATCCCGAAGGTCGACCTCTTTGCCTCCCACACCAACCATCAACTCAGCAAATTCTGCACCAGGGAGCATCACTGCATGGCATGGAAAGTGGATGCCCTGTCCTTCCCCTGGATAAACCTCTTGGTCTATGCCTTTCCTACCTCTCATTCCCAAGGTACTGATCAAAATAAGGGAGGGAAAAAACAAGGACCATTCTCATAGCTCCAGACTGGCCCTGACAGCACTGGTACCCCTTGCTGCACACCCTGTCTCCACTGCCCCCATGGAATCTTCCTCAGATTCCCAACCTCCTAACCCAGAGGGAAGGGGAATTCATGCACCTCCAATTGCAGACTCTCAGTTGGGCAGCTTGGCTTATACCCTGACCTCTGACCAATGTGATATCTTCAGTAAACTGGTTCTGGATGTTATCCGAGAGGCCAGATGCCCTAGCACCAGAAAGTCTTATGCAGATAAATGGAAAAGGTTCTGCACCTGGATCCAGGCAAAGGGTTCAATACAGCACAGCCCTTCCATCCCTCTCATCCTATATTACTTAGCTGACCTACTACACAGTAGTCTCTTTTTCTCTTCTAAAAATTCATGCCTCTGCTATGTCAGCTCATTTTCCCAATGAGCAGCCTCTTTTTTTCTCACCCTCTGATCAAACAGTTCCACAGAGGGGCTAACAACTTGAGACCCCCCAGGAGGGTACCAACTCCAGCTTGGGACCTTAACTTTGTCTTGGAAAAGCTCACCCTGCCTCCTTTTGAACCAGATTCTTCTGCAGAGCTACAATTTCTCTCCTGGAGGACAGCCTTCCTCCTGGCCATCACTTCAGCCAGAAGAATGTCTGAGCTGCAATCACTCATGGGAGTGGAGCCCATCATCATCTTCTATGCAGACAAGGGTATTCCTCAGAGCTAATCCATCCTTCATGCCCAAGGTGGTGTCCAGTGTGGCTTTCCACCAATCCATCCATTTGCCCACCTTTTTTCCTAACCCTCAAAACAAGGGGGAAAGAAATGTTCATCATGTTTCACTGTTGCAGTCATTACACTTGGGTTATCCTGCTGGCAGGTGACCTGCAGTCGGCCCGAGTTCCAAAGTCTTGGTCCGGCGTCGGTTGTTGTCGCATCTTCCCTGACTTCAGTGCGCCAGGGGTGTAAAAGTTGCAACCAACGCCATTTTCTTCAGTCTTTCTTGCCGTGTGGTGCCCGAAGCAAAAGCAGTTCGCAAGTGCCGGTCGGCAGACTCCTGAGATTTTCAAAATTGAGTTTCAAAACCAAAGTCTTCAGTAAAGCTAAGTACCCCATTGGGGAAACTTTTTCTTGCTCCAGTCCGATGTCAGTAAAAGTTAATAATTGTATTTCTTGTGGGATGAAAATACCTCATAAGGACTTTATACTGTATTCCTTGCCTAGGCCCTGACCACGACGTCACTAATTGTCGGTTTTGTGCTGGATTTAATAAATGCACTATTAAGCTTCAGTTTGATTTTGCTGTACATTATTTTGGCAGAAGGTTTAATTACATAATGCCGTCGGAAAAACTGACGACCGGAATTTATAAAAAAACGCAAAGACAAAGAAAAGGGCAGGCATCCGAGGTCCAAAACCGATGACGAAGCCTCTTCTAGGCCAGTCGCCGGTTCGCCGGTTCTCAGTGAGGTTCTTTCGCAGCCCCTGACACTCGCTACCTCGGAGCCACAGGCCGTAACCGACAGCCACGTGGAGACACCGAGGCCTGTGGAAACTCAAGGTATTGGGCCTACGAAAACTATTCCCTCAGATGGGTCTGGAGCCACTGAGCAGGCATCGGCTTCTGAGGGTGTTTTCAGACCTTCACAGCTTACAATTAAGCCCACTACAGCAGCAAAGGCAAAGTCAAAAACACCATTAAAGACAAGGAAACAAGTGCAGCATTCTCCAGAACAGTCATCCATGCCAAAGAAACAGATGCTTAAAATGGCCGAAGACCTAATTACTTTAATCAGGGGTTCCCATCCCCCTCCTGACAAAAGGCCTAGGCAAGATACTGATTATGATTCCTCTGACCAGGTTTCTATTTCCTCTGACTCCTCTTCTGATCAGGGATATTTTCTCCCTCCCTATGAGGACTCTGATGCAGAAGAGTCCATACCTTCAGCCTCTCTGCCTGAGGATTATTCTTTTGTGGAAACCCTGCACACCATGAGGGAGCATTTCCACTGGGAGATCCAGGATTATTCAGAATCCAAGAAAAGGCTCAGACACTTCCTTTTATTGCCTCAGCACAGGCCCCTGGCTATCCCCCCTGTGCTTGATATTGTTGTTGATGTTTTTTCTGAATCCAGTCTGTCTCCTGATTCTTTACCCCCTGCACCAGTCAAGCCAGACAGGTACTACAGAGTCCTTGACTCTCATATATTTCTTTACAAAAACCCTGCTGCAGACCCAGAAACAATTTACCGCTGCAGACCCAGAAACAATTTCTCAGGGTCCGAAAGGGGTTAAGGCTTCCACTGCTAAAAATTAATCCTGTCCCCTAGGATAGGGATTCCAGAGCTCTGGACAGATGGGGGAAAAGTTTACACTTCTGCTCCTTTAGCTGTAAGAGCTTTAAACTGTCAGTTTCACATGCTTAAATACCAACAGTACCTCATGTCATTGTTAAAACAGAAAATGGTTTCAAATACAGAAGGTCCTGACAGTAAGGAAATGCAGGATTTATTGCATGCAGTTGAACAAGTGGGAAAGCATACTCTGCAATGTGGTTTTGATTCATTAGAGGCTTCTTGTAGAGCCGCAGTTACAGGCTCTGTTATTCAAAGGCATGCTTGGTTGAAAGAACAAAGTTTACCTGACCATGTTAAAGTAAAATTATTGGATGCTCCATTACAGCATTTGTTTGGTGTTAAGGCAGAAGAGATGTTAAAGAAAATGGAGGATAAAGCAAAGTCAATGCAGACAGTGAAAGATTTCTTACAGGTTCAACCACCTAGATTTAGCAGAAACTGGCCTTCAAAAAATTGGTCCTTTCCAGTGTCAGACAGGCCTCAAAGAGGCAGATGCAGATGCCCAAGAGACAGATCTCAGCCCCAAGACTCCTACCAACCTAAACAGTGGGGGTACTTCAGCCCCCAAAGGAGGGGGAAGACAAACCACAACCTTATAGGAATCAGTCCCAATGACTTCCCTCTGAAAATGACAAGCACTTACCTTTTGACAGCACCCCTAGGGGGGAAGCTAGCACTTTTCTCAAAAAATTGGCACATGATCACCCAGGACCATTGGGTGCTGAATAATGTTTCTCAGGGTTACAGGTTCCACTTCCACACGCTTCCAAAACCAAAAGGTATGCCAGACCTGCCACAAAACCAATGGGCAGAGGCACAAACATAGATTGCTGCTCTTATGGACATGGGAGCTATTCAAAAAGTTCCACAGCAAACACAGGGACAAGGTTTTTACTCAAGACTTTTCTTAGTATCCAGAAAGGACAAAGCCTGGAGATCAGTACTGGACCTGTCAATCCTAAACAATTTCCTGGATGTTCCAAAATTCAAAATGTTAACACTACATCAACTTCTGCCCATGCTGGGCAAGAAGGCTTGGCTAGTTACTTTGGACCTCAAGGAGGCATACCTGCATGTCCCAATCAGACAATCTTGCAGAAGATACCTCAGATTCATAGCAGGCTCAATGCATTACCAATTCTCTGCACTGCCCTTTGGCTTATCTACTGCACTCAGGGTCTTCACAAAATGCCTGGTACCAGTAATTGCATTTTGCAGACAAAAAGGAATTCAAATATATCCCTACTTGGATGACTGCCTTATTCAAGCAGAGAGCAAGGACAGTCTTCTAAAGCATCTGGCATTTGTAAAAAGATTGCTAATTTGCCTAGGGTACACAGTAAACGAAAATAAATCAAAACTTGTGCCCTCTCAAGAGATAATATTCCTGGGTGCAAGCTTAAATACAACTGCCCAGATGGCTTATCTCACGCCAGACAAACAAAGGCAACTGACTCATTACTTTCAAATGATGGCAACAAAAACCCAGTTCCCTGCAAGAAAAATTCTGCAGGCCCTGGGCTTCAATGCATCCTGCATTCTACTAATTCCATATGCAAAACTGCATATGAGGAAACTGCAATCGTATCTAAAAAGTGTTTGGGCTCAGCATTGTCACAGCCTGGCGACAATCATAACTTTAATTCCCTGCCTACAACAGGAGTTTCGATGGTGGGCCCAGGCCTGTCACCACAACAAGGGACAGCCTTTCACTTTACCCACAGCCAAGCAAACAATAACAACGGATGCATCGGATTATGTCTGGGGGGCACATATGGCAGGAAAATGTATTCAGGGCACGTGGCCCAAGGAACAAATGCATCTTCACATCAATCAAAAAGAGATGCTAGCTGTACAGAATGCCCTGACAGCTTTCAAGGACCTACTACATCCAGGACAACTACTAATAAAGACAGACAATACCACAGTTATGTGGTACATAAACAAGCAAGGGGACACACATTCCTACCTCCTATGCAGGCAAGCCACGACTATGTGGAACACAGCACTGACCTATCAAATACATCTGCAAGCACAATTCCTGCCAGGAGCAAAAAATACACTGGCAGACGAACTAAGAAGAAATCTCATGGATCCTCACGAATGGAAACTAAGTCCACAGGTGTTCAGCATGATAACGAGGAAATGGGGACGCCCAAACATAGGTCTTTTTGCCTCCCCTCACAATTACCAAATACAGAAATTCTGAACAAGAACTTATCACTCTCAAGCATGAAAAGTGGATGCTTTATCATTCAGCTGGAAAGGCCTGACAGTCTATGCCTTCCCTCCGATCCTCTCCTTACCAAGGTACTCCTAAAAGTCAGAAAAGAAAGGCCAAAAGTTATCCTGATTGCCCCAGACTGGCCACACCAGCACTGGTACCCAATCCTAAAGAGCTTGTCTCAAGGCCCAGCTTGGCCTCTACCTCAAATTCCTCATCTTCTGACACAACAAAACAATCAGATTCTGCACAGTCATCTCAGAACCTTAAATTTGGCAGCATGGCAGATAATGTAGCCACTCAGACTACACCTCTCGCTAAAGCTGTTATGGATGTTATTTTAGAAGCCAGGAGGCCCAGCACTAGGAAATCTTATGCAGAAAAATGGAAAAGATTCTGTGCTTGGAACCAAGCACAAGGGCTCAAACCACTTGTCCCTAATATACCTCAGATTTTACAATACCCAACTGAGATGCTGGACAAAGGCCTGTCTTTCTCTTCAATTAAAATCCATGCCTCTGCCATTTCAGCTCATTACAATACGAAACCTCCTATTTTTTCACATCATCTACTACAACAGTACCTCAGAGGGGCAAAAAATATAAGACCCCCAAGGAGAGCACCAGTACCACCTTGGGATCTCAATTTTGTTTTAGAAAAACTCACACTGCCTCCTTTTGAACCAGCCAGCACAGCTGATCTAAAATTCTTATCATGGAAAACTGCTCTGCTCCTAGCAATAACTTCAGCAAGAAGAGTCTCATAGTTACAGGCATTAATAGCTGTGGAACCTTTCTTCACTTTTCATCAGGACAGGGTCTCTCTTAGGACAAACCCAATATTCATGCCAAAAGTGGTCTCCAATGTGGCCTTAAACCAAACCATTAATTTCACTACTTGCTACCCAAACCCCCAGAATAAAGGGGAGAGACTTCTGCACTCCTTGGATATACACAGACAGCTATGATTTTACTTGGAGAAAACAAAAGCTTTCAGAAAAACTGAGCAACTGTTTGTAGCCTATGCTGAAGGATCACAAGGAAAGCCTATTACAAAGCAGACAATTTCGAAATGGATAGGCCACTGCATCCGCTTCTGTTATGCACAACATGGCAAATCAGTGCCTAAGGGCATTAGGCCTCATTCTACCAGAGCAGCAGCCACTTCAGCAGCTTTTCTCAGAGGAGTACCAACCAAAGACATTTCAGAAGCTGCAACCTGGAGCTCAGTGCACACTTTCACCAAGCACTACCACTTACCTCTCTACTCTAAATCCAGAGCAGGCTTTGCCAGTGCAGTTCTGCAGGGCCTGGTAGCCTCTCCAAATCCAGTTTAGACCCAGCTGCCCAACCTCAGCTTTGGGATTCTACCCAAGTGTAATGACTGCAACAGTGAAACACGATGAACATAGAACAGTTGTGTACCTACCATAAATGTAGATGTTCGAGTGTATTCACTGTTGCCGTCCAGGATACCCACCAACCATGCCCCTTTTCATTGCTGGGACTTTTCTGTACTTCTCAACTCTATACAACCTATGTGGTGTATTTGCTTGTAGATGAAGGAAATGTTTATAGTACTATATGCATGTTTTTTGGCATAATTTTATCTTTCCAGCCTTCCTATCTGGGGGCACCTGACATCTGGGGCAAGAAAAAACTGAAGAAAATGGCGTTGGTTGCAACTTTTATACCCCTGGCGCACTGACATCAGGGAAGAGGCGACAGCAACCAACGCCGGACCAAGACTTTGGAACTCGGGCCGACTGCGGGTCGCCTGCCAGCAGGATAACCCAAGTGTAATGACTGCAACAGTGAATACCCTCGAACATCTACATTTATGGTAGGTACACAACTGTACTTTCTGCACTCTCTAGGTGTGCACAGACAGCTCATATATTGTCTGGACAGGACTAAGCCCTTCAGAAAATTTTATCAACTGCTGGTTAGCTTTGCTTCAAGGGGCAGACGGCAAAGCCATCTCCAAGCAAACCATTTTCAAATGGATAGCACAATGCATCCATTTCTGCTACAAACAGCATGGTAAGCCTCCTCCCAAGGGGGTCAGGACACACTCCACCAGAGCAGCCTCCAGCTCTGCAGCTTTCCTCAGAGGAGTCCCCACCAGGGATATCCTGGAGGCTGCCACCTGGACATCTGTTCACACCTTTACCAAACATTACCACCTGCCTCTCTTTTCCAGATCCAGGGCAGATTTTGCCTCGGCAGTCTTTCAGGGCATGCCAGCCAGCCCCTAGCTTCCTTGACTGCCTCCACCCATTTCCTCAGCTTTGGGAATCTACCCAAATGTGATGTCTGCAACAGTGAAACACAAAGAACATAGTACAGTTGTGTACACTTACCATAAATGTAGATGTTAGAGTGTCTTCACTGTTGCAGTCCTGGTTTCCCTCCCTCCTTCCCCCTTTTTTCTTTTTATTATCTTTCTTCCTTATTATTCCCCTTTCCTTACAAGGGACATATTGGTATTTATTTTCCACTGGTGGGGTTATGCCACCACAGCCTGACCTCCTATTTTGTGGGCTCCTGACCATTTAGGGCAAGAAAAATTGATGTAATGGTGTTGGCTGCCTTCCTTTATACCACTGATGACCTGATGTCAGTCTTCAGGCGACAGCAACTGACACAGAAATACTAAGTCTCTGGTATTCAGGCCGGCCGAAGGCTACCCTGGCAGGGATAACCCAAATGTGATGACTACAACAGTGAAGACACTCAAACATCTACATTTATGGTAAGTGTACACAACTGTACTTTCATCCCCCTGACAAGGATTCTCAATTGATAGGGAGGTGTTTGAACCTGGGAAGGGCTGAAAAGTGGAGAGTAGAGCATCCCTTCCTAAAAAAAAACATATGAAAAATATTCAAAGAGATAGACAAAGTAAAATAACCAACTTGATCATTTGTAGGTCACCCTTATTTGCAGAAACATTAGAATATGTTCTACTTTGTGAAATAACCTCATTAACTTACTCTGATGTAAGTAATTGGAATGAAAGTTTACTGAAAGACTCCATGGCATCAGAGTCTAACTTAATGATATCTGGATTAGCACTGAAGAAATATTTATCAAACTCATGAGTTATTTCACTTCAGTGTGTGATCAAGACTCCTCTTTCATTTTTATAGTGTTGATTCCCTTATTTGTTCTACTCAATATTTTAAGTCACAAGTACCATACTTCAGTGACTTTCTTTAAATTTGTTGAACTGCCTTTTTTTCCTCTTACAAGCCTGTTTCACTGAATTTCTATGAGAAATGACAGTTCATTTCCTCATGATCAAACCAAGATGCATTCATTTGTGATCTGATATGTTTTTAAAGGGATAATCTTTCCAGAGACTTTACTTGCCATAAAAGAGTGTAAAAAATCCATTTTGTATTAACAACACTGGCGAAAAACAGATATGACCACTTATATCCTGCTGATTTATTACAAGTAACATCTTTAGTTAAAGCATCAAATTTTCTAACATCAATTTCCCACTCATCTGTAGTAAATTTTGGAAACCTTATCTCATTCAAAATAGGAGGATGTGTATAGATACTAAATAAAGTCTCATATTTTAACTTTACCTTTTATGTAGTTGACAAAACCCAGTCTGTTAGAGACCAATACATGGAATTCAAGTATCTAGTGGGTTTTAATGGTTCATTGTTTTAAATCAGGCAGGATATTTGTCTGACTTTGTCAATGCAGGGGTCCAACCAAGATTCACTGTGTAACCAAGAGACTAACACATCTTGTTTTACATAGTAATTTTGAATATTTAGTGAAATAAATTAAAAGTCTACCATAATATTTAAAACCAGAAAACCATTAACCTTCATTATAGAAAAATTCTAAAACATCCATGTTTTGATATAAGCCCAATTACTTCAGTGATTAACACATTATTAAACTGGAAACCGGAATAAAAATAAACTGGAAATATAGTTTTAACGTAATGTCCAGGTAATTAACACAGTAAGTATATTTCTGTAATGACTACAATGAAAGTGTAGCATATAAGATCATACAAGTAAAAAATTATAGTAAAATAAAATTTGTTGCAAATCTTCCTAAAAAAAGTATATCATTGTATAGCTGTGCAAAACTTTGGGTGACTAGAACTTCACAATACTATTGTGTTGTAACAGTTAAAGATTTCTCACTACGTTTTTTTCAAGCCAGACAATTGTCTTATACTGAGTAGTTTAGTTCAAAAGCATTACCCATTGAGAGCCTTAAATCTTAAAACCAATATCAAATACTTAGGATTAACTAAGCAATATACTGGTTCTCTCTGTATACCATAATACAGGATTCTATCCTAAATGAGATAAAACAAGAATCCAAACTACAAATAATCATAACCCAGCTAAAGTTTATCTAACAATTGATTGGTACTGTACATGTAGAAATGAACAAAAGACATTATTATTCCAATAATATTTTTTAAACAAGAAACATTAAATTATCATTTATGACATAGGCAACCATACATTTATATTAATGAAAACAAACCATATTGACATAATTTTAATTGTAAGCATTATACATCACAAACCATGGTGCTCCGGTTTCCTCCCACATCCCAAAGACATGCTGCAGGTGGATTGGACACTCTAAATTGGCCCTAGGTGTGCGTGTGAGTGTGCCTTCTGTGGAAGGTTGGGCGCCGGGCTGGCAACTCGACACCGTAAAACTCCACTGCCATTCAATGTGCGGACAGGTGATCCGCTGTGGCGACCCCTAACCGGGATAAAGCCGAGAGAAGAAGAAGAAGATACATCACAAACCATATTGACATAAGTTTGTTACGAAAATTATCCATCACTTATAATCTACCCAGACATTGTCAGCCACACATTAATAACTCATTTAAATCTTGTTTTCTTTTAAACTTCATTCCTCCACTGTATGCATTGTCCCACAATTCCCATTTTTTCCTATGTAATTTGCTCCTACCCTTTTCTGAAGATCCCAATTCCATTTGTTTTATCTCTGTCACTATATTCAGTACTTCTAGTACAGTTGGTTTAAACTTTGATTGCCATTTTCTAGTAATTGCTTTTTTGGCAACCACCATAATTAGACTCTGCAAGGACTTAATTTTGTCATAATTTTGCTCACCCAGTATCTCTGACTAGTCTGCAGGGAATCATTAAAGTCTGCCAACTCATTGCACTTCCAGAAAATGTATACCCAATTACCTATTTTCTTCCCCATCACACCAACATTTGCTTTCTACCTGAAAAAAAATTCTCTGGAGTCTACTTGGGATATAAAAATACCTACGTAAACATTTCCAAGCAAAAATCCTACATCTTCTGCATTTTGTGCATATTTGGGAGACATACATATATCACCTCATTGTTTCTTTGTGAATTGCTCATCCAGTCTCTCTTCCCAAGCCTTTCTAACCTCCTTTGATTAATTCTTATTGTTATCATGCAGTATTTAGATGCTCTACTAATTATTCCTTTTATAACATCGGCTTCTTTTCTAGATTCTACTAAAACTGTGCCAGTGCTGTTTTTTTAGTTTAAGACTCCCCATTTCTTCACTTTGCCTGTACTCCGATATCAATCCTTGATAGGGAAGGCAATCTCTAACCTGCTACTGAAAGAAATTCTTGGCATCTTCCCATTCTGTTACCTTTCCCTCTCCAGTTATTTGCTCCAAATACCTAGGTTCCTTTGTCAGTTTTCTCTTTTAAGTTCCAGATCCCTCTTGCCTATTGTCTGTATCCATAATTGCAGTCATCCCTATTTGGTAGAATTTCCTTTCTTCATTGCTGTGTTGTCTTAGCTCTTGAACACTTTCTGCTACTTTACGAATATAATATTCTGTATGATTATTGTTATTCTCCTTAAAGATCTGCATCCAAAATCCTAGTATCTCCTTGCGTTTCCCTCCTGTTTCATCATCATCTCTTTCCACTTTGAATTATAAGTTTCTGCTTGTGCTGTGTATAGCAACCTTAATTGTGCAGCTCTAAAATACTCCATAAAATTGGGTAATAACAGTCCTCTTTGTTCTTTTGGAAGAATCAGCTTATCCTTCTTGACTCTTGCTGTCTTCCCCTCCCAGATAAAATCCTTGAGCTCATTATTAATTGCTATCCACAACTTCTTCTCTGTTCATAAAAATATGCCTGACCTTGTATAATACTAAAGGGACAAAAAAACCACCAACAAGATAACCAGTAAAAAAATAAAAAAGAACCACTCGTTGAGCATAAACAAGTTTACTGAAATGGATATGACACACTCAGTATTTTAATACAAAAAGTAAGTGCTTTCGTCAGGCATCCAGCCAGGCCTGACGAAAGCGCTTACTTTTTGTATTAAAATACTGAGTGTGTGATATCCATTTCAGTAAACTTGTTTCTGTTCAATGAGTGGTTCTTTTTTATTTTTTATTTTTTTAATACTAAAGGGACTAAAAACATTTTAAGTTATTGCATTGTATTATCCATATCCATGTAACAGGGCTTCCATATTTCTTTTTAGTCTCTTCTCACATTAGCTTCCACACTGGAATCATTTTAACCCATACTCATAAGTACTTCATTTTATTATGTCCACATAAATGTAGGTGTTGCTGAACCAGTTTGTGTATGGGTATATAATTTACAGCAATTGCCTTTCTTTTAGCTTCATTAATTTTGTATCCTGAAAAGATCTGAAACTGTCTCAAAATGTTGCACAACACTGAAATGTGTTATTCTGGTTTTATCAGATATAAAAGAATATCACCTGTAAATACAGCCATCCTTTCTTGACTACCTAACCAGTTATATCCTTGAATTTGTGAGTCCTTTATTTTCTTTGCAAGTGGTTCTAAATATAATGCAAATAACAAAGGGGGAGAGAGGATACCCCTACCTGGTTCCTCTGCTCAAGTAGAAATTATCAGCGTGGAACCCACCCACTTTAATTTTCAACTCGGATTCCTCATATATCCTTGTAATTAACTTTACAATTTTATCTTTGAATGCAAATGCTTCCATTGCCCTGTTCATAAAGTCCCAGTATACTCTGTCAAATGCTTTCTTTGTATCAAAACCCACCAAAAAGAGTGGTATTTTCTTACATTCTGCTTCCCTCTGGATCATTGATGTTCTAATAATTTTGTCAAGTCTTTGCCTCCCCTCCACAAAACCATATTAGTCATTGGTCCATATCTATTAATTTTGGCATCACCTTTGCTGTTCATTATAGACATAAACACTTTATAGTCGTGGTTTAATATTGAAATTGGCCTGTATGAAGCTGGATTTGATGGGTCTTTATCCTTTTTAGGTGTTACATCTGCCACCACTTTCTTTCAGGACATTGGTACTTTTCCTCTTAAAATACTGTTAAACAAAGCTTTCCAGATCTTTATCATTTTTTTCCTCTCTAGCTTCTAAACCTCCACAGAAATACTATATGTTCCTGGAGACTTTCCTGTGAATTGGTTATACATCACCATTTTTATCTCATCTCCTCCTGTCCTAACTGTTAGTAATTGAGCCTCATCTACCTCTAACCTTTGCATATTTAATTCTTCCATAAACATTTCCATTTGTACCTTTTCTTGATTTCCACATTTTCTGCTTCATACAGACTTTCATAGAATTTCCGAAATATTTCTAAAGCTCTACAGGATCTCTTATCTTACTTGTTGTAGGCTCCCTAAGCTTTGCAACAGCCCTTTCTACTTTCTGTTGCCTGAGTCATTGTGCTAAAAGTTTTTGTGCTCTAGAGTCATTATCAAAAAATAGTTGTACAATAGCAATCTTTCTAAGCTTGTGCATATTATCGAGGTTCATAGGTTAATAGGATGATACTAGGCTATTGACCTGGAGGCCCTTATAAGCCTAGTCTAGAATTTCGCCCATGTTCCCTCAAAGTCAGCACCGTTTTCCCTTGTCCAGCAGGGACACAGGTGGGATCCCAGGGATGTATTTTCTGTTTTCCATCTAGTCGTCGAGGTACTCTGCTTGACATGGAGAGGGAGTCAGTTCCACAGACGGGGGAGTCTTTGAGACAAAAATCTATCCTGCCAACAAGTTCTATTAATTTCACAGACCAGGTTAAGGCCTTGCGTCTGGGTTGTGCGAGTGGATATTGTCTTACAGATATGCAACAACTCCATCAAGGCTGGCTCTGAAATGGCCTTGTATGCCAGAAACAGGTCACCTATGAGCAGTCTGTATGAGACTGAGTAGAGGGACAGGGCTTTTAGCCTATCTGTATAGGATAGGTGTTTGAGACCCTGGATTTTCCTAGTCAGGAATCTCTGTGGTCTCTCCAGCTGCTGCATGTGCTTGGCAAGGTACATGCTGAAGGGGGCATTGTACTTGATAATGTGTCTGATAAGGGAGGAGTACGGGGATGTTATGACCTCCTTGTTCCTGGATGAAATACCCTTATGAGGTGGGCCATGTAGAAAGCCTTCCTTACAACTGAGTCAACGTGGTGGTCAAAAGTAAGGTTGCTATCAACCTGGGTGCCGAAGTTCTTCACGACTGATTGCATGCTTAATACATTGTTATTAATGTCATAATTAGTGGGGATGACATTTTCCCCAAAGGGGATAATGATGCATTTCTTGGCATTCAGTTTGAGACCATGCTTCTGGCACCAGTCATTAGTTTGGTAAGGCCCTCTTGGAGAATGTTCATATCACTAGGATATTTTAAGACAGCACCCATCTTGCAGTCATCTGCACACTTGGTCAGCCGCAGACCACTCATTTTGGCTTGTACCTCAGAAAAGGATATCCCAAACAGTAGAGGCCCCAAGACCGATCCTTGGGGTATACAGCTCAATACGGATCTACTACTAGAGGTGGCTTTCCCTACTTTGACTGAGTGGGTTCTGTCAGTGAGCCAGTTATCTACCCATCTGGTAACATATGGGTTGATGCCTAGCTGGGAGCATTTATCTATTATGCCCGAGTGGAAAATAGTGTCAAAGGCCTTCGGCTGGGTCAAGCTAGGCAGTGTGCACAGTCTTCCCCTCGTCTATGGCTTTGGTGACTGTTTCGAAGAAGTCAACCAAGTTTACCAGGCATGTTCTTCCTTTGACAAAACCAAACTGCATGGGGTTAAGTATTTGGAGGTTGCCAATGTCCTTCTTTATAAGGTCCATGATAATGTGTTCCATGGCCTTGAAGATCAGGCTAGTTAGGCTGATGAGCCTATAATTGCCTGGGTCAGTGGACGCTCCACCTTTGTGTAGAGGATGACAGTGGCTGTCCTCCATTCAGCTGGGATGAAGCCGGTGCTTAGGCTTTGGTTGAATAGGGTGTCTAGTGGAGCTGAGAGCTCATGACTGAGTTTGTGTAGGATACAACCAGGGATGTTATCGGGTCCCATAGAAACTGTATTTTTTGCCTTTGAGAGGACATTAACTCATTCACTCCAACAGAGATCAGGAAGTTTGCACTGTAACTTCCAATGAGAGGAGCCTAAGCCTTTTGACAGAATTAAATTATGTCCTCACATTGCAAACAAATGTTCATGTCTCTGGAACCATATGGGTTATGACAGAAGTATAAATTGCAAACTCTTCAGCACAAACTATTTTTATAGTGGTAGTATTCTTTAGGTTCTAGGTCTTAAACCACATTTTATAAGTCACAGTAAATACAGTAACTAGTACATTTATAATATTTTGTAAATAACTTAGAATATCCACTCAAGTTATGCACTTTTACTGTCAGCAGCATTTTATTCATCTGGTTGAAAGCTTTCATGTGAGGCTAAGGAGTTCTGTCTGTTATTTGGTTATTGAGATATTTAGAAAAATGTGAAAATTCTGTCTATATAAATTAATATAATAAAAGTAACAGTTAATATCTATTTATCTGCACTAATCAGAGGTCAAATATTAATGCAGTTGAGTTTACTAGTGTGCAAGCTTTAAGATGAAATTGTTTAAAATCTTGTATACAGCATGGTTTTGGAATTATTGATGCAAATATGAACAAATATTTGACGTCTAGAGACATCAGTAGGAATTAACTGCAGATTAACCTGGAGGTGGCACTCGAATGTAATGAGTTAAGGACCTGCCCCCTGGTGATGAGGGGAGGGGGGCATGTGCTGGGGATATCCTGGTTTACTGATGGGGGGACAGGTGGGTGAAGTTTTCACCTAACCTGTCTTGCCAGCAGGTTGACTGTATCTGTGGCGTTTGTGTATGTGGTGTTATTGACCACCAGTTCAGAGCAGATTTGGGTATTTGCCTTTGAGATTGCAGACATATGTGAAGAAGGCCTTGTGATTGTCCTTGGTGGAAGTAGCCAATCTGGACTCGAAGTTAGCCTTAGAGGATTTCACCAGTGACTTTATCTGCTTGTTCAGACAAAGGAGAGATTGCTTCCAACTTGGCACCTGCTCCTTCTTGTCCCTGGATAGCAATTTTTCCCTTCTGTTATAGAGTTTGTTTATTGCTGCTATCCACCAGGCAGGTTTACTCTTCCTTGAGGAAGATGATTTGGTCATGTCAGCTATTGCTGAGTCCATACAGCTATGTAAGTGCTCTTATAGTTTTTTGGTGTAGGCTTGGATATTAGGGCAAGTTCCAACTGAAAGGACAGTGGCTGTGAATCTGCTTATACCTGCTCTGAGGAGATTGTAGTCAGCTTTGGAAAGGTGTTTTTCATATGACCCTGACAAAGGGGGTGGGGGTGGGGGGTCAGGGGAGATGGTGACTTCAAAAGTGATCACTTTATAGTTGGATCTTACCTAGGAGGATGAACTCCGTAGGAGTGCTGCAGTGGCTCCTCATGTTGGTTAGGACCAGGTCCAGGATATTTTCACCTCTTCTAGGGGTGTCGACCAGCTGATTCAATGTATTGGCATTGACTAAGTTCTTTTGTTTTATTTTAGCATTCTGCAATTGCTCCTCCTCTTGTTCTGTGAGATTCCCCCTATTGCATTCATAATGTTATTGCAAATTCGATTATACAGGTAACATAAACTGATGTTTTATTTACATCACTATCTTTCCTACTTTCACTTGATACAAATTTAATATAACTATTCTTTTAATCTGCTGCTACTTAAATTGACTGTAGCTCAAGCCTCCTATTAAAAATTGCTGTCAGTAATTTATGTAAAACCTTCTTCATAACTTGCACCAATAAACGAAACTCCAACAATTCTAAACACAATGGTACAGAGTAGCATGAAGACCCAAACCAGTGATGTTCTTTTCCACAAATTTATTTTCTACTAGCACACGAGTAGGTTAAAAAACTTAAAAACAGTACATAAAACAAAAAATGTTAAGCGCTTTTCGTCCGAGTTTTACTCGGACTTCTTCAGACATTGTGTTACATAAAAACCAAGTTTAAATAACCTCCCTTTCCTTGTTAGCCAATAAGCTTTAATTAAGGCTTCTTACAAGATCTTAAAGGCATAGGTGCACTTGCTCAAAGTGCCTTCTCATTCTATAACAGTTTAATCAAAACAGTCCCCTTGTGGTAACAATATTTCAAAGTAAAAGCAGGTATGTTGCTTTCATGATGTTCTTCCAGTCTACCATACAACTATTATTTCATAGTCACACCGGTTACCATTTAATAATCAACCTTTTTGAACAAGATCAATGCTAATAATAACCTAAACTATAACGCGTTCATTCCTTATGTACTTCATTGTCATATCAGTCCCCACTGACATATGGTACAATAATATCATACCATCATAAAAACTATACATAATATTGTGGGAATATTTGTTACCATTTGGTTTACTAAGCGTTGTTTCATTCTAAAACGATGGACTTATCAATAGCAATGAGGGTTACGTTTTAAATACCAAAAAAAGTTTTTTTGAAAATAAAATTTCATTTAAACTCCTGGTGTCAATGATCTACTTACTAACAAGGTATTAAATCTACCTACCTACTTCCGATTTTGTTTATATTGTGCTGAACAGTTAATGTTAATAGGTTCATAGTTGTTTGTTCCCCATTAATAGAAGTAATATTTGACTTGGTTATGCCCGACTTGTCAAAGGGCGTACCTACCTGTCATGTATTTAATGTACTCTAAACTATACTGTAGACCCTAACAGTGTTGTGAATTGTGTCATTCATTTCATGTTCCCTGAACTGGTCTATTTAAACCAAGTTCTTAATTTAAAATTACATTTTAGGTTTAATATTGTTTGTTTATTATTAAATTTGACTAGGGCTACTACCGATTTTAAATCCACGCTGACCCAAGTGGGTACAGTTCAAAGAGTCATAGTATAATTCCAACGGGCTTTCCACTTCTACTAATGTCCAACTAAACATGTTCTACTAATTCTTTATTATACATTACTCCCCATAATAGTAATTATTCTGTTCCAATTTGTCCCATCTCAATATGTTGTTGAGTTAAAGGGGTTGTAAGTTGTGCCAATAATGTTTTCCTTAACCAATGTTGTTATTCCTTCTATTTCATAAACACGTTTACCTAATAAGGTTTCTAAGTTTGAGTACACAAGCTATAGAACACAGTTCGTTTAGACCTGGTTCATTGTAGGCTTCTAATCTTAGTTTGCCAACTCAGTTCACTTTTCTCCAAAAGTAACTTTTTGAAGGTGTCGTTCAAATATTTAGTATTTTGGTTGTTAATTACTTTCCCGTCAGCCGTACTTGCAATGACACTGAATTTGAAGTGATGTTCTATGTTTTGATTACAATGTCTTGCCAACGCATTTTCAGTGTTTTTCTTCTTAATAGCGTACACATGTTCATCAATTCTGTCCCTGAAACGTCGATCAGTTTTGTCCACGTAAAATGCTGGACATTGTTGGCATTCTGCTAAATAAACCACTAATTTGGTGTTACAGTTATAACCCTCTCGAATAACAAATGTTCTGCCCCCAACTTTAAGTAATTTTTCACTGTTAATATAGTTACAGTAATTACAAGCCCCACATTTTTGTGTGCCTACTATTTTTCTCTTCATTTTGTTGTGCGATTCCAATAAGTTTTTCATGTTAGGGGCCCTTCTAAATGTTATAATCGGGAAACCACCTATCCTGCTGGAAATGTCTGTCCAATGATAAAAAATACCAGTATTTCTTAATTGTTCTTTTGATATCTCCTGCTACCAGGCTGTAAGTAAAAGTAAATGAAATCGAAAAGTTTTTCCTATCTGAAGACCCTTTTTCTTCAACTCCTTCAGAAGGAAATTCTTTCTCTGTCAAGATGTTAATGTTGTCAACATCCGTCATACTTCCCCCTATTATTGTACTTTTATTCAAAATTGGTTTATAAAAACCAGTCTTCCTTTTTAATTTCACCTCCCGAAAAATTCCTCCTAAAAAACTGCCCAGGTATCCCCTGTTCATGAACATGGCATACAACAATTCACATTCTTCTTCAAAATCACTGTCAATTGTTATAATTCTGGCTGCACGTACAAGCTGACCTTTCACTACCGATTTCTTCTGGTGTTGGGGATATTGACTAGTAAAGTGCAAGAAGGTGTTTGAGTAAGTACTTTTCCTGTAAATTTTTGCTGTATACCTACCCTCTTGCCTGTTCGTATTAAGTTCCACGTCTAAGTAGTGAATCCTATGTTCTTGAAAGTTTTTGGTAAATCTTAAAAAGCTGCTAATGGTGTTAAAGAATTCCACAAGATTATCAGCACAAATACTGTCCCCATTAATAATCATAAAAACATCGTCCAGGAATCTTTTATAGAACATTATTTGTTCCTCCCATTCACTAAGGAAAATATAATTGGTTTCCCAGTGGGCCGTGACCAAGTTGGAAAAACTTGCTCCTACTGGGGACCCCATTGCTATTCTCACTTTTTGCAAAAAAAGCCTGTTGTTGAATGAAATAGTTATTTTTCAAAATTATGTCCACTACTTGTTCGACCAGTAAAGTTTCATTTACAGTTGCCCCCTTATTTTTAAGATGGTCTACCACCCATTCTACTCCCAAATTCTGTGGGATGCTAGAGTATAAATCGCATACGTCAACTGTCAAAAAATTGTAATCACCATTAAAGTCTAGTTTACCTATTTCTTCTAAAAAGGACCAAGAATCCTTACAGATTTGTGATGACTGCAGCTGTATTAGCACTCGAACATTTACATTTATGGTAGGTACAAAACTGTACTATGTTCATCGTGCATACAGCTGCAGTCTTAACAGATGGGTTATCCTGCCGTCAGGCGAGTCCTTGGTCGGCCGAACTCCAAAGTCTAGGTCCGGCGTCGGTTGTCGTCGCTTCTTCCCTGACATCAGTGTGGCAGGGGTATAAAAGAACCAGCCGACGCCATCTTCTCCAGTCTTTCTTGCCGCGCAGTGCCCGAAGCAGAAGCAGTTCGCAAGTGCCGGTCGGCCAGCTCCTGAGACTTACGAAAATATTTCAGCCAAAGTCTTCTTGAAAGCTAAGTACCCCGTTAGGGAAACTTTTCTTGCCTCAGACCGATGTCAGACAAAGTTAATAATTGCATTTCATGTGGGAAGCAAATACCGCATAAGGATTTCCATTCTTTCTGTATTCCTTGCTTAGGCCCAGACCACGATGTCTCGGCCTGCCGTTTTTGTGCTAGATTCAACAAACGCACTATTAAGCATCGGGCGGTGTTCGCCCAACACTATTTTGGTAAAAAAATTAATTACATTATGTCATCGGATACTCCGACTCCAGTTTTGAGTAAAAGACGCGAAGATAAGGACCGACATACAAGGTCCACGATTTCTCCCGACACCACGCTAAAGCCGACTACCGGTGCTCCGGTTCTCAGCGAGGCACCTACACAGCCCCTGAGTACCGATGACGCTTCTTTAGCGGTGTGTTCTGTGCCCGAGGTCGCAGGCTCCTCGGCCCCCATTCTGACTACAGATACCGACGCCACTCTTGGCGGGGAAACTCAGAGTTTAGACAGACCTGCCACCTCTCAAGGTGTCTTCAGGCCTTCCTCCTTTTCCATTAAGGCTTTCACAAAATCTAAAGCAGCCTTGAAAACTAAAAGACAAGGTCCACAGAGCCCCTGTCAAGGACCCATGCCTAAAAAACAGATGCTCAAAATGGCTGAGGATTTGATTACTCTTATCAGGGGTTCTCAACCCCCCTCGGACAAAAGGCCCAGATTGGAGGAAGACTACCCTTCCTTAGATCAAGCCTCTATTACCTCAGAACATTCTGAGGACCAGGAATATTCATATTCCCCTTTTGAAGACTCTGATGCTGAGGAGTCCATTCCCTCGGTCTCCCCCCCTGAGGACTATTCTTTTGGGGAAACCTTACATACCTTGAGGGAACACTTTCACTGGGAAGGCCAAGATTACTCAGATTCCAAGAAAAGGCTCAGGGATTTTCTCTTGCTTCCCCAGCACAGGCCTCTGGCTATCCCTCCTGTCTTGCATATATTAGATGATGTGTACACAGAAGCCAGCCTCAACCCAGATTCTTTACCTCCAGCTCCTGTTAAACCTGACAGGTATTACCGGGTTCCTGATTCACACCAATTCCTATACAAAAGCTATGCTGCTGACCCAGAAACTATTTTGCAGGGTCCCAAGGGAATTAAGGCCTCTACTGCCAAAAACCCATTACCTTCAGAGAGAGATTCCAGAGCTTTAGAAAGGTGGGGGAAAAAGGTGTACACCTCGGCCACTTTAACCATGAGGGCATTAAACTGTCAGTTCAATATGTTAAAGTATCAGCAGTTTTTGTTATCTCAGTTGAAAAGCAAAATGACACAACCTGAGCAACCAGATTTAAAGGAGTTGCAGGATTTGTTGCATAGTGTAGAGCAAGTGGGTAAACATACCTTGCAGTGTGGTTTTCATGCTTTAGAGGCCTCATGTAGAGCTGCTGTTACAGGGTCTGTCATACGTAGACATGCTTGGCTCAAAGAACAAACCTTACCAGATCATGTCAAAGCTAAATTACTAGATACACCTCTTCAAAAATATGTATTGTTTGGTGTTAAAGCTGAGGAGGTACTAAAGAAAATGGAGGAAAAGGTAAGATCAATGCAAACAGTGAAAGATTTCCTACAGGTGCAACCTCCACGTTTCAGCAGAAACTGGCCTTCAAAAAATTGGTCCTTTCCAGCCACGGACAGACCTCAAAGAGGCAGATACAGGCGCCCGAGGGGTAGAGTGCAATCTCAAGGATCATTTAGAGCCAGACAATGGCAAGCACCTACACCAAGAGGTGGAGAAGATAGATCACAGTCATTCAGAAAGCAGACACAATGACTTTCCCCTTTGCATGCCAAGCAAAGCTTTAATGGCAGCACCTTTAGGCGGAAAACTGGCATTATTTTCAAATCCTGGACATTATAGACAGAGGCTACAGATTCCACTTTCACACCCTTCCAAAAATGAGAGGCATGCCAAACCTGCCACAAAATCAAAGGGCAGAGGCACAAAAACAAATTTCAGCTCTCATGGACATGAAAGCTATTCAAGAGGTACCTGCAAAAGAACAGGGTCAAGGTTTTTATTCCAGACTATTCCTGGTACCAAGGAAGGACAAAGATTGGAGACCTATTTTGGACCTATCCATCCTAAACACATATTTACTCGTACCAAAATTCAAGATGCTCACATTACAACAGCTTCTTCCCATGCTGGGCAAGGAGTCTTGGCTGGTAACATTGGACCTCAAGGAGGCATACATTTCCCTATCAGACAAGATTGCAGAAGATACCTCAGATTTCTTGCAGGTTCAACCCATTATCAATTCTCTGCATTGCCCTTTGGCTTATCTACTGCGCCCAGAGTGTTTACGAAATGCCTGGCATCAGTAATTGCCTTCTGCAGACTTCAAGGGATACAAATATACCCATATCTGGCCGACTGCCTGATCCAAGCGGACAGCAAGCACATACTTCTGAAACACCTAGCGTTTGTAATAAAATTGTTGAACTTTCTGGGATACGCAGTCAACAAAAAGAAATCAAAACTAATACCCTCTCAAACAATAATTTTCTTGGGTGCCAGCTTGAATACAAACACCCAGATGGCCTACCTCACACCAGAGAAGCAAGGGCAACTATCTCAATACTTCAGCAAAATGGCAACCTTCACCAGGCTGACTGCAAGGAAAGTCCTGCAGGCTCTGGGATTCATGGCATCTTGCATCCTGCTGATCCCATGTGCAAAGCTGCATATGAGGAAACTTCAATGGTACCTAAAAAACTTATGGTCTCAACACAGCCACAGTTTGGAAACAATTATACCACTCATTCCATGTCTTCAAAAGGAATTCCTGTGGTGGGCTCAAGCATGCCAAAGAAACATAGGTCTCCCCTTCTGCATGCCTCAAGCAAATCAAATCATCACAACAGACGCCTCGGACTACGCCTGGGGGGGGGGGGGGGGCGCACATGACAGATCAGTGCATTCAGGGCAAATAGTCCCAAAAAAGAGAAGCACCTACACATCAATCAAAAGGAAATGCTAGCAGTACAAAATGCTATTATGGCCTTCAAAGACCTACTGCATCCAGGCCAGCTATTGATAAGGACAGGCAACACCACAATGATGTGGTACATAAACAAACAGGGAGGAACTCATTCATACCCCCTGTGCAGACTAGCCATGTCCCTTTGGAACACGGCTCTGGAATTGCGAGTCCAACTTCAAGCACAATTCCTGCCATGGAAGGAAAACACACTGGCAGACAACCTAAGCAGAAATATGACAGATCCACGCGAATGGAAGTTGCATCCACACGAATGGAAGTTGCATCCTCAAGTTTTCACAAAGATAATTCAGGCATGGGGACAGCCAGACATAGACCTCTTTGCTACCCACAGAAATTACCAACTGAAAAAATTTTGCTCAAGGACCTACCATCCACAGGCCTGGAAAGTGAACGCACTTTCTTTCAATTGGACAACATTGACAGTCTATGCCTTTCCACCTCTTCCTCTGCTGCCCAAAGTTCTATTAAAAGCCAGAGCAGGGAGGCCAAACATGATTCTCATTGCTCCAGCCTGGCCAAGACAACACTGGTATCCACTCCTGAAGAGCCTGACGCATTCCCCACCTTGGATCCTGCCTCTAGTGCCTCTTCTGTTGTCCCAGCACAACTTCAAAACTCTTCACAGTCAGCTGAAAACCCTCAATCTAGCCACATGGAGGATTCCTTGATTTCCCAACAGACCCTCCTCTCCAAGGAGGTGCAGGATGTCATCTTGGAGGCCAGAAGACCTTCTATTAGAAAAGCCTACTCCGCCAAATGGAAACGGTTTTGTGCCTGGAATCAGAAAAAGGGCCAGAATCCTTGGGTACTAAATTTACCTCAAATATTACAGTACCTAGCTGAGATGTTAAACAGTGGACTTTTCTTCTCCATCAAGATCCATGCTTCAGCCATTTCTGCACAATACAACACTGATCCTCCTTTATTCTCCCATCCTCTCTTAAGACAGTTCCTCAGAGGTGCTAAGAATATAAAACCCCCAACGAAACCTCCAGTACCTGCTTGGGACCTCAACTTCATTTTAGAAAAACTGACCCTGCCTCCATTTGAGCCAGCTGCTTCAACAGAACTGCAATATTTGTCATGGAAAACAGCCTTCCTTCTGGCTATCACCTCAGCACGCAGGGTTTCGGAACTACAGGCCCTCATGGCTGTGCAACCTTTCATCATTTTCCATCAGGACAGAGTTTCCTTATGAACCAACCCTTCCTTTATGCCAAAGGTAGTATCCAGTGTAGCCTTGAATCAGACTATCCACTTTCCTACCTTTTATCCTAACCCACAAAACAAAGGGGAAAGACTACTACATTCCTTGGACATTCATAGACAACTCCGTTATTATTTGGACAGGACAAAGCCATTCAGAAAATCCGAGCAGCTCTTTGTGTCCTATGCTACAGGTGCTCAAGGAAAGGCTATTTCCAAACAGACAATCTCAAAATGGATAGCCCACTGCATACGCTTTTGTTACTCATTTCATGGAAAAACTGTGCCTACAATCATCAGATCTCACTCCACAAGGGCCACAGCTACCTCTGCAGCTTTCCTCAGGGGGGTTCCTACCAAGGACATTTTGGAAGCAGCTACTTGGAGTTCTGTGTGCACTTTCTCCAAGCACCATCACCTTCCACTTTCCTCTAAATCTAGAGCGGGCTTTGCCACAGCAGTCTTGCAGGGCATCCTTGCTCCTCCTAGTTCCACTTGGGGCCTGCCACCCCTTTTTAGCTTTGGGATTCTACCCATCTGTTATGACTGCAGCTGTATGCACGATGAACATAGTACAGTTTTGTACCTACCATAAATGTAGATGTTCGAGTGCTAATACAGCTGCAGTCCAGCTTATGACTGCAGCTGTATTAGCACTCGAACATCTACATTTATGGCAGGTACAAAACTGTACTTTTCTTTTTCTACACACTTCTTTAAAATTGAGTCGACAACCCTAGCACAGGGGTATGTTATTGACTGTCTAGCATCCACCAAAAGTCTAAATGGGGGGGGGGGGTGGGGGTCATTCAATCTGTTGTGGATTTTAGGGATACCGAAGGCCTGTGGAATTTTAGGGGACAACATTGTCAAGTAGTTGTTTAAGTTAATGTCAGTCAAACCATCTATGAATAAGACATCAATGAACATTCTAATCCTATTACAAGCAATATTCATTTGGTTTAAACTGATTTCTTCATATGTCCCATCCTCCAATATTGATGTTAATTTCGTAATGTAGTCCCCATTATGCATCACCATTAAACCCCCTCCCTTGTCTGGTTTCATGATTGTAATCGGAAGGCTACAAAACAATGTTAATCAGTGACGTTCTTCCAGAGTGATGTTTTCAACATTTCTTTTCATGTAGTTATGAATCAATTGTCTAAATTCATATTCACACAGGGCCTCAAACATACTGATGGTGGGGTTAAGTGGCGGATTGTACATGCTGGCCTCTCTTAGTTCATTGTTAACATATGATGAGTTCCCTAACAATACAGTTAAGTTCAGTTTACGAATAAACAGTTTAAAATCAATAAGCAGTTCTGCAAGGCTGCATTTGTTTGTTGGGACAAATGTAAGTCCTTTCGACAATAATTCCACCGAAACTGCATCAATACTACATTCCGTGTAGTTGTAGATCTTAAAATCGCCCTCTTTGTTCAAAATGATTGTATATGGTCTAATGTCTAATTCTTGTTGTTGCTGCATGTATTATACTTTTTCTTGGGGGTGTATTGCGGGTTCTGCTCCCAACCACTTCTCCTCCCCCCTCCCCCCTCCCACATAGTTTCTTTGGTGTTGTTGCTGTTGTTCCTTCTGCCATTGGTTTTGTTTGTAATACTGCTGAAAATGGTGGCCCTGGAAGGTGGTATACACCAAACGCAGAACATACATCCGTTACAACCTCAGGACAGTAATAGAGGAGAAGCATTAAACCCTGATGAGTTGAACACAAATGCTGTTTATGCGAATATACATAATAATGAGAACAACAGCCAATGTGGGGCTAATTACATGAATGATATTACTAACTGGTTAAACGATGAACTAAGTCTAGACAATACACAGTCTAATAACAGTAATGAAGCTGTAAATGAGGGGTATAGTCTCTTGTTTGATAAATTGAAACTGACAGTAAACTTTTGAAAATCAAGAAACTACAACTGGAACTATATTATTTTAATAGATGTATCAAAGAAAAAATAGTTCCAAAAGGTTTGAGGTATTGTTCATTCCTCACTGGCTTAATAGAAGACTCAGACTTTCATAAAGAACTGATACAATTATTTAACAACCAAGGGCTAGACTTACTGAAATGTATGGTTAAACACTATCAAGACCAAGTAAATTAATTGACTTTAGAGACTGTGACTTTGGAAAAGGAGATAAAAGAAGACTTAGTGTTTAACCATTATCAATATGAATATAACAGGACTTTCACTAGTATTGCTCAACAAATGGAGAAATTAAAGAACATGAAAATAAAAAAACTACAAAGAGACTTGAAGGCCTATGCAGAAGGCTATGCATACCCCAAACCACCTAAGTCACAGAACCCAGGGAATTGGAATAGGAGAGAGCAGTTGCCTGGACAGAGACAATTTAATAACAAAAAAGAACCACATGGAGACCCTAACAATGACCCAAACCACCAGGGCCACCATTTTCAGCAGTATTACGAACAAAACCAATGGCAGAAGCAACAACAGCAACAACACCAACAAAAACTATGGGGGAGGGGGGAGGAGAAGCGGTTGGGAGCAGAACCCGCAATACCCCCAAGAAAAAGTACAATACAAGCAGCAACAACAAGAATTAGACACTAGACCATATACAATCATTTTGAACAAAGAGGGCGATTTTAAGATCTACAACTACACAGAATGTATTATTGATGCAGTTTTGGTGGAATTATTGTCGAAAAGACTTACATTTGTCCCAACAAACAAATGCAGCCTTGCAGAACTGCTTATTGATTTTAAACTGTTTATTCATAAACTGAACTTAACTGTATTGTTAGGGAACTCATCATATGTTAACAATGAACTAAGAGTGGCCAGCACGTACAATCCGCCACTTAACCCCACCATCAGTATGGTTTGAGGCCCTGTGTGAATATGAATTTAGACAGTAGATTCATAACTACAAGAAAAGGAATGTTGAAAACATCACTGTGGAAGAACGTCACTTATTAACATTGTTTCGTAGCCTTCCGATTAGAATCATGAAACCAGACAAGGGAGGGGGTTTAGTGGTGATGCATAATGGGGACTACATTACGAAATTAACATCAATATTGGAGGATGGGACATATGAAGAAATCAGTTTAAACCAAATGAATATTGCTTGTAATAGGATTAGAGTGTTCATTGGTGACTTATTCATAGACGGTTTGACTGACATTAACTTAAACAACTACTTGACAATGTTGTCCCCTGAAATTCCACAGGCCTTCGGTATCCCTAAAATCCAAAAAGTTTGAATGACCCCCCCCCCCCCCCCCATTTAGACTTTTGGTGGATGCTAGACAGTCAATAACATACCCCTGTGCTAGGGTTGTCGACTCAATTTTAAAGAAGTGTGTAGAAAAAGAAACACAAATTTGTAAGGATTCTTGGTCCTTTTTAGAAGAAATAGGTAAACTAGACTTTAATGGTGATTACAATTTTTTGACAGTTGACATTGCAAATTATACTCTAGCGTCCCACAGAATTTGGGAATAGAATGGGTGGTAGACAATCTTAAAAATAAGGGGGCAACTGTAAATGAAACTTTACTGGTCGAACAACTGCTGGACATAATTTTGAAAAATAACTATTTCATTCAACAACAGGCTTTTTTTGCAAAAAGTGGGAGTAGCAATGGGGTCCCCAGTAGGAGCAAGTTTTTCCAACTTGGTCATGGCCCACTGGGAAACCAATTATATTTTCCTTAGTGAATGGAAGGAAAAAATAATGTTCTATAAAAGATTCCTGGACGCTGTTTTTATGATTATTAATGGGAACAGTATTTGTGCTGATAATCTTGTGGAATTCTTTAACACCACTAGCAGCTTTTTAAGATTTACCAAAAACTTTCAAGAACATAGGATTCACTACATAGACGTGGAACTTAATACGAACAGGCAAGAGGGTAGGTATACAGCAAAAATTTACAGGAAAAGTACTTACTCAAACACCTTCTTGCACTTTACTAGTCAACATCCCCAACACCAGAAGAAATCGATAGTGAAAGGTCAGCTTGTACGTGCAGCCAGAATGATAACAATTGACAGTGATTTTGAAGAAGAATGTGAATTGTTGTATGCCATGTTCATGAACAGGGGATACCCGGGCAGTTTTTTAGGAGGAATTTTTCGGGAGGTGAAATTAAAAAGGAAGACTGGTTTTTATAAACCAATTTTGAATAAAAGTACAATAATAGGGGGAAGTATGACGGATGTTGACAACATTAACATCTTGACAGAGAAAGAATTTCCTTCTGAAGGAGTTGAAGAAAAAGGGTCTTCAGATAGGAAAAACTTTTCAATTTCATTTACTTTTACTTACAGCCTGGTAGCAGGAGATATCAAAAGAACAATTAAGAAATACTGACATTTTTTATCACTGGACAAAGACATTTCCAGCAGGATAGGTGGTTTCCCGATTATAACATTTAGAAGGGCCCCTAACATGGAAAACTTAATGGAATCGCACAACAAAATTAAGAGAAACATAGTAGGCACACAAAAATGTAGGGCTTGTAATTACTGTAACTATATTAACAGTGAAAAATTATTTAAAGTTGGGGGCAGAACATTTGTTATTCAAGAGGGTTATAATTGTAACACCAAATCAGTGGTTTATTTAGCAGAATGCCAACAGTGCCCAGCATTTTACGTGGGCAAAACTGATCGACGTTTCAGGGACAGAATTGAAGAACATGTGTACGGTATTAAGAAGAAAAACACTGAAAATGCGTTGGCAAGACATTGTAATCAAAACATAGAACATCACTTTAAATTCAGGGTCATTGCAAGTACGGCTGATGGGAAAGAAATTAACAACCAAAATACTAAATATTTGAACGACACCTTCAAAAAGTTACTTTTGGAGAAAAGTGAACTGAGTTGGCAACTAAGATTAGAAGCCTACAGTGAACCAGGTCTTAACGAATTGTGTTCTATACCTTGTGTACTCAAACTTAGAAACCTAATTAGGTAAACATGTGTTTATGAAATAGAAGGAATAACAACATTGGTTAAGGAAAACATTATTGGCACAACTTACAACCCCTTTAACTCAACAACATATTGAGATGGGACAAATTGGAACAGAATAATTACTATTATGGGAGTAATGTATAATAAAGAATTAGTAGAACATGTTTAGTTGGACATTAGTAGAAGTGGGAAGCCCGTTGGAATTATACTATGACTCTTTGAACTGTACCCACTTGGGTCAGCGTGGACTTAAATTCAGTAGTAGCCCTAGTTAAATTTAATAATAAACAAACAATATTAAACCTAAAATGGAATTTTAAATTAAGAACTTGGTTTAAATAGACCAGTTCAGGGAACATGAAATGAATGACACAATTCACAACACTGTTAGGGTCTACAGTATAGTTTAGAGTACATTAAATACATGACGGGTAGGTACGCCCTTTGACAAGTCGGGCATCACCAAGTCAAATATTACTTCTATTAGTGGGGAACAAAAAACTATGAACCTATTAACATTAACTGTTCAGCATAATATAAACGAAATAGGAAGTAGGTAGGTAGATTTAATACCTTGTTGTTAGTAAGTAGATCATTGACACCAGGAGTTTAAATGGAATTTTATTTTCAAAAAAACTTTTTTTGGTATTTAAAACGTAACCCTCATTGCTATTGATAAGTCCATCGTTTTAGAATGAAACAACGCTTAGTAAACCAAATGGTAACAAATATTTTTAAATATTATGTATAGTTTTTATGATGGTATGATATTATTGTACCATATGTCAGTGGGGACTGATATGACAAGGAAGTACATAAGGAATGAACGCGTTATAGTTTAGGTTATTACTAGCATTGATCTTGTCCAAAAAGGTTGATTATTAAATGGGTAACCAGTGTGACTATGAAATAGTAGTTGTATGGTAGACTGGAAGAACATGAAAGCAACATACCTGCTTTTACTTTGAAATATTGTTACCACAAGGGGACTGTTTTGATTAAACTGTGATAGAATGAGAAGGCACTTGAGCGAGTGCACCTATGCCTTTAAGATCTTGTAAGAAGCCTTACTTAAAGCTTATTGGCTAACCAAGAAAGAGAGGTTATTTAAACTTGGTTTTTATGTAACTTAATGTCTGAAGAATTCCGAGTAAAACTCGGACGAAAAGCACTTAACATTTTTTGTTTTATGTATTGTTTTTAAGTTTTTTAACCTACCCGTGTGCTAGTAGAAAATAAATTTGTGAAAAAGAACATCACTGGTTTGGGTCTTCGTGCTACTCTGTACCATCATCTTCTTCATAACTTCTTCTGTCATCTACCTTCTCCATAATCTTTTGTATCCTAGTACCTCTGACTATCTCTCTCAGTTGTCTTTACAACCTTATCTGATAAGTTACAACTTATTATTTCACTACAGTAACTCCTGTTAACACTGAATGCAAAAGTTTATTTCCTAAATATTGCAAACTTACATATTCTGTTAAAATGTGCAAATATTGTTAAGCTTGCAATGTTTATGTATGTTAGTCTAACTTGTGAACCTTTGCAAGTATTCTTGAAGTATGTATGGAAAGCAAGTACCATATTTGTCATCCGTTTTCCTATCAGTTTATTGTAAAATGTTTTCATGGTAGTGTGTGTGTGTGTGTGTGTGTGTGTGTGTGTGTGTAGATGGGATCACAATTTAATCTCAAACTTTTGAAATACTGAATTCCAAAATTTCGAGACTATATAGCCGAAACCTCTAAATACCGAAAGACCAGAAGCGTAAAATTCAAAATCCCGTTGTTCGGAGATATTGAAGTAGCGCTTCTGGTGGTTGCAGTTTGTTGATGGATAGTGGAAGTTCAGTTAAGTATATGTGTGTAAATATGTTGATTAGGGGCTTTAGTTTGTGTCAGTGTGTGTTGACTGTGATCTGTGTGTGTGAGGGACTGTAAAATGTGTGGGTGTGAGTTTCCTTTGTGTGTCTGTGTGATCTCGGAGTTAGCATATTTAAGTAGAGGTGTGTGGGGGTGCTTATCTGTAGTGTAGGATCATATGTTTGATTGTGGGGGGAAGTTGTGTGTGTGTGTGTGTGTGTGTGTGTGTGTGTGTGTGTGTGTGTGTGCGCTCTATGTGTATTGTACGTTCGGGATTTTGAATTTCGCACTTTTGGTCTTTCGGCATTTAAGGGTTTCGGTTATATAGTCTTGAGATTTTGAAATTTGATATTTCAAGATTTCGAGATTATGTAGTGAATCCATGCAGATATATATAATATATATATATATATATATATATATATATATATATTTATATATATATATATATATATATATATATATATATATATATATATATACACACATATATATGGAGCTACTTTTCTTCATTGAAATTACACTTGTTCGAAAAAGAAAATTAGATCCTCACTTCAGCAAAAGTGCAGTTCAATGAAACTGCACTTTCGCTGAAGTATAGTCGCCGGATCGGCTAATCCCCCCCCCCCCCTAAAAAACCATACAAAAAAATATCTTTTGCAGGAGAGCATGCCCCCCACACCCCCTTACTTTAATATTCTCACTCCGAGATCACACTACAGTCGGGAAAAGGGAATATTCCCATATCCCCACTGTACCATGATCTCAGCACTAGTTTGCTTAGTTTTATTGCAACAGTAAACATTGATGTACAACTAAGATTACATGCAAATGGCATGTTTTTTTGTTTTTTTTTATTTTATTTTTATCTTCACACGAAAGTGCATTTTTGACAAAACGTACTTTCGCGGAAGTGCACTCGCGAATTTACGTTTCGTTGAAACGTAAATTCGATGTAATAAATGGAGTAAAAAGATGGAAGTTTTCAAACTTTGAACATTTTGAATGGAGATCAATGTACAAAGCAGAATGGGAAATTTATCATTTTTCTCAATGTAGTGCGATCTTGGAGTTGGTATATTTATTTAGCAAAGGTTGTGGGGGATGCAGGAGGACTATCCCCCCTGCAAAAACATAAAAAATTAGAATTTCTGAGTTTCAAAACATTGATCTTATGGTATCAACTATGCAGTTCAAAGTTTTGAAACTTCAAGCTTGTGAAGTAGATATATATATATATATATATATATATATATATATATATATATATATATATATATATAGATAGATATATAGATAGATATATATATATATATAGCAAGAGGTTCTCCCATTCGATTCTCTGCTTGGGTTGGGAGTGCCTTCTGTGTGGAGTCTGCATGTCCTCCCCGCTGTCGAGTGGGCGTTCGAAAGACATGCGTTGAATGGGCGTGCCTTCGTTGAAAGTTGGGCGTCGGGATGGCAACTCGACACCATAAAAAAAACAACTGCCAATCATTAGTGGACCGGAGTTCCGCTGTTGCATCCCCTAACTGGGAAAAGCCGAAAGACAATCAACAACAACATATATATATATATATATATATATATATATATATATATATATATATGTGTGTGTGTGTAGAGAGAGAGGTGTAAATATAGATGTGTTTGTTTGTGTGTGTGTGTGTGTGTGTGTGTGTGTGTGTGTGTGTGTTTAAACTACAAGAAAAGCACAAGCCAAGCTTTTCACTGTGTGATACCGTAAACCTTCTCTAATAAAGGCCCATGGAATATATGCAGCTGACCCCTTAAGGACATCAAGTGTTTAAGCAATATAGCTAATGAATGTCCATGACTTTTTGCTTTTTCTTTTTAAGTCTTTGTGGTAATATAGCCAAACATTTCACTTATGCTGTGCTGATGAGTTCATAAGAAGGCTGAAACATGCATGTCCAGAACTTGTGGGGTTTGGCTTTTTTGGCCTGAATGTATCAACAAAGACTTAAAAAGAAAAAGTAAAAAGTCATGGACATTCATAAGCCATATTGCTGAAACACTTGATGTCCTTAAGGGTTCAGTTGGATACATCCCATGGGTCTGTATTACAGGAGGTTTAAGGTATCACACAGTGAAAACTCTAGCTTGGCTAGATTTTTCTTGTAGTTTTTACCAATTGGTTTGTCTGACACACACACATAAATATACAGTGAATATAAAAAGTGTACACACCCCTTTTAAAATGCCAGGTTTTTATGATATAAAAAAATGAGACCACAATAAATCATTTCAAAACTTTTCCCACATTTAACATGACCTATAACCTGCACAATTCAATTGAAAAACAAACAAATCTGTTAAAGGGAAAAAATATAAAAATTAAAAAACATACAATAAGCTGGTTGTATAAGTATGCACACCCTTAAACTAATACTTTGTTGAAGCACCTTTTGATTTAATTAAAGCATTCAGTCTCCTTTGGTAGGAGTCTTATCAGCACGGCATATCGTGACTTGGCAATATTTGCCCAGTTTTCCTTGCAAAAGCTCACCAAATCTGTCAGATTGCAAGGGCATCTCTTGTGCACAGTCCTTTTCCTGTCACCCCACAGATTTTATATTGGATTTAAGTCTGGGATCTGGTTGGGCCATTCCAAAACTTTAATTTTCTTAGGTTCATAGGTTGGTATAGGTTCATAGGTTGGTACTAGGCTATCAGCCCTAGGGCCTATACAAGCCTAGCCATAACAATTCCGTGGCTATTTCTTCCCACACTATTTACTTCCCCAAACCCCTGTCTAGCAGGGCAACTGACGTGATCCCCGGGCTGAATTTCCTTTCTCCCATCCAATCGTCAAGGTTCCTTTTGAAGAGGACCAAAGAGGCACTCTGCTTGACATGTATGGGCAAATCTCTTCCAGAGTATAGCCATTCTTTTGTTGATTTGGATGTATGCTTGGGGTCATTGCCATGTTGAAATGTGAAATTCCTCTTCATCTTCAGCTTTCTAGCAGATGCCTGAAGGTTTTGGGCCAAAAGTGACTGGTATTTGGAACTGTTCATAATTCCCTCTACTTTGACTAAAGCCTCAGTTCCAGCTGAAGATAAGTATTCCCAAAGCATGATACTGCCACCACCATGCTTCACCGTGGGGATGATGTTCTTTTCGTGATGTGAAGTGTTATGTTTGCACTAAACATACCTTTTGGAATTGTGGCCAAAAAGTTCAGCCTTGGTCTCATCAGATCATAACACATTTTCCCACATGCTGTTGGGAGACTTAATGTATTGTTTTGCAAATTTTAACTGGGCCTGGATGTTTTTCTGTGTAAGAAAAGGCTTCCGTCTTGAAACCCTACCCTATAGTCCAGACATATGGAGAATATAGGAGATTGTTGTCACATGTAGTACACAGCCAGTACTTGACAGAAATTCCTGCAGCTCCTTCAGTGTTGCTGTAGGTCTCTTGGCAGCAACCCCGACCAGCTTTCGTCTTGTCTTTTCATCACTTTTGGAGGGACGTCCAGTTCTTGGCAATGTCACTGTTGTCCCATATTTTCTCCACTTTTTGATGACTGTCTTCGCTGTGTTCCATGGTATGGAAATCTTTTTGTACCCTTCTCCTGACTGATACCTTTCAACAATGAGATCCGTTTGATACTTTGCGAGCTCTCTGCGAACCATGACTTTTGCTGTATTAGGCAACTGAGTAAATGTCAGGAAAATCCTACTAGGACAGCTGAACTTTATTTGGGGTTAATCAGAGTCTCTTTAATTGATGGCAGGTATGTGCAACCAGCTTATTGTACATGTGTGTTTTTTTTTTTTTTTTTAACTTTTTTTCCCCTAACAGATTTTTTTTTTCAGTTGAATTGTACAGGTTATAGGTCACCTTAAATGTGGGAAAAGTTTTGAAATTATTTATTGGGGTCTCATTTTTTATATCACAAAAAACAGGCATTTTAAAATTGGTGTGTACACTTTTTATATTTATTTATTTATTTATTTAACATTTATTTTAGCGAGGTAAATCTGACTGGACAGCAGGTGTCCATTTTCAGCGGAGTCCTGGGGAGAAAAGCTCCCAAGAAGTTAGTGTGAATAAAGAAGTTATGTCTTGCCATAACGTTCCATGTGTGTTGTTGACCTTCGTTCATTCATTACTAATGGGTTATCGATTCTGCCCTCGGAACCGAGCCGGCCAATATCAAGCTCGCGTCGGCCAAAAACTCTCGAGCCAAGGTCCTAGCCAGAATGCTCTGCTCCCTGTTACCTCAGATCGAGTTTGCAAGTTGATAGATAGAAATAGAGGCTACCTCTGGTCATAACAGACCTACAAGAAAGGAGTATATGAGATTAACCAAGAACCTCCGGAAGGGGGATGGAGGGTGGGAAGTAATGAACGAACAAAGATCAACAATACAGATGGAACGTTATGGTAAGACATAACTTCTTTATCTGATGTTGTTAATCTTCGTTCATTCCTTACTGATGGGACAGAGTACCCAGCTGCCTGTATTCCTGGGAGGTCCTCATGAAAGGACATTCCTGAGCACCATGGAGCCAAAGGAAGCTCTACCTCTGGAGGCCAAGTCCAATTTGTAATGAAGAATAAAGGTACGAGGTTTGGCCCAAGTTGCAACTGAACAAATATTGAGGGAAGCCTTAGCATGGAAAGCTGCTGAAGTTGCCACAGATCTTGTAGAATGTGCTTTGACTCTATGAGGCAAGGTGAGATTGTTTTTGTTGTAGAGTTTCTCAACCATGAAGCCAATGTAACTTTTGATACAGGTTGACCCCGTCTAGGTCCAGAAAAAGCCAGGGCTGACAAGGGGTCTATTTGATGATAGATTAGTCTGGTGGACGATTTATGGGATGCAGTAAGAATATTGCGCACAGGGGACAAAAGGTTTTCATGCCTGGCAATCATAGGAAGTGGAGAAACCAAACTGTCAGTTTCAGGGTTGTTAGATTGGAGTGAATCAGACCCTGCAGATGGAAGATCAATATTGGGGATGGATTGAGGATCCACGGTTGAACTGGCAGGTGAGGCCAGAGGACGGGAAACCAGACTTGTCGAGGCCGATATGGAGCAATGAGTATCACTTCACTCTTCAACTGTTGTGCTTTGTTTAGAAATTGGGAGATGAGGGGGAGAGGAGGATAGACATAAAGAAGGCCCGAGGGTCAAGCATCTACTAGAGCGTCCCTTGGTGACTGTCCTTGAGGGGGATCAGGGCAAAGTAGTTGCTGCACTTGTAGTTGGTTGTGGAGGCAAATAGGTCGCAGCATGTGTGTGTGTGTGTATTTGCAAGAATTACACACTGCTACATAAACTAAAAACTTAGAATTGCAATCAAAATGTTTTTTTAAAATAAACTGTAATGTTACAGTGTTGAAACCTGAACACAGAGCCAGTATAAATGTACTGACAGACTACACATTTGTTGCAAGTAAACATGCCCTTAGTGTCACTGTTCTGTACTTGTAATACAGAAAAATGTGGGTTATCTTTTTCAAAAGACATTTTCAGAGTGGTGGGTTTTTTTTGAAGGAAAAGGTAGGATTATCCCCTAAAACTTGGCATAAATCTTTACTATCTCTAATGATGATCTAATTTGTCTGCACAATGTTTCTAATGCCTTGTGCATCCCTGCTGATAGGAAGAGGATTTTGATTGCCATTCTAAGTTTTTAGTTTATGTAGCAGTGTGCAATTCTTCCAAAGCATTTTATGTTGGTAAGATGATCAGAAGGCTTTCTGATAGAGCAAAAGAACATTTGGTAGCTGTCCGAAATAAAGATGAAAAAACACTCTAGGAAGACGGTTTATGCTGCCCTACGTTTATTGGTTTCAAATTTCGCATATTGGAAGAAGTTGACCAATTTTATGGAGGTTGTGAGACTTTGCTTGAGCTGAAAGAATTGCAGTGGCAGTTGTTGCTTAATGCTGAGACCCCTCCTGGACTCATTGAAAACTTTTAGTTATGTACTCACCATAACTTCAGATGTTTGGGATCCATCTCGCCTACATTCTGAATGATGGGTTCGGAGCCGATCCCTCGGCTCTGACTCGGCACGCTTATGCCAAAGAGCGAAGTCTCTTATTGGCTGAGCTTACTATATCCCAGGATGCACCACTACCAGTTCCCCAGATCTAGTTTGTCCGCATACATGCACACATGCATACCCTGCTTATATAACATCGTCAGATGAAACAAGATAAAACAGTGGAGCTCAAAACCGTTCAATCTCTTCTGATCTGCAAGGCAGGGGGAAGGAGGGTGGGTATCAGGAATGTAGGCGAGATGGATCCCAAACATCTGAAGTTATGGTGAGTACATAACTAAAAGATGTTATGTGATCCTATCTCGCCTACATTCTGAATGATGGGACAGCGTCCTAGCACCTGAATCCTGGGTGGCACACAGGAAAACACTCCTGAGTACCGTGGAACCAAATGATGCTCGTCCTTTAGATGCCACATCCAATTTGTAGTGGGAAATGAAAGTGTGCGGGTTGGACCAAGTAGCCGCAGCACAAATTTCCGAAATAGCGAGCTTGGAATGAAAGGCTATAGAAGTAGCCATAGCTCTGGTAGAATGAGCTTTGATAGATGATGTAAGATGTTTATTCGAAGAAGAATAGGCCTGAGTTATGCAATCTCTGATCCATTTTGAGATTGTAGCTTTTGTAATGGTTTGGCCCAATTTATTATCTGAGAAGGACACAAACAACTGGTCTGACTTACGAAGTTGTTGAGTCCTGTCTAAATAGAAGCGTAATTGCCTGTGAACATCCAATTTATGGAGAGTATATTCTGCTTCATTAGAGAATTTTGGAAAGAAAACTGGAAGCTCTAGAGATTGTTGAAGACAGAAACTAGAACAGACTTTGGGGACAAAGGATGGATTAGGCCTAAGTGATACTCTATCCTTGTGGAAAATCAAGTGCGGTGGTTTAATAGACAGGGCTTGAAGCTCTGAGACTCTCCTTGCAGAGGTAATAGCCACTAAGAATGCCGTTTTCCAAGACAGATATTTTAATTCGCATGTAGCAGCCGGTTCAAAAGGAGGAGATGTTAATGCACGAAGCACCAAATCAAGATCCCACGGAGGTGCAGGATGAAAAACTGGTGGTCTTAACAGACTGGCACCTTTAACGAACGTTTTGCATAGTCTGCTGCTCATCAAAGGAGGATCCGTGGATTCATGGAATTTCGAGATAGCAGCTAGTTGGACTTTAATAGTTGAGACAGAAGATCCCTGATTAAACAGGGATGTTAAGAATTTCAAAACCTCTGGGACAGGAGCAGTGATAGGGTCTAAGCCCTTGAGTTGAGCCCAGATAGCAAACCTCTTCCACTTACTGAGGTACAATTTGTTAGTGGTGGGTTTGTGGGCCGAAGATAAAATGTGAACAACTTCCGGGTCTAGTGTGTGCCTTCTAACTAAGGTTGGAAGTGGAGGAGCCAAGCTGTCAATTTTAGAGATTGAAGGGACTGATGCCAATGTCCCGACTGATGGATTAGCAAATCCGGGATCAGGTCCAAGGTCCACGGATCGTCCACTGCATGCTTTTTCAGGTAAGGAAACCATGTTTGACGAGGCCAGTATGGGGCAATCAGAATCATTGAGGACCCCAGTTGAGAAGCTTTTTGAATAACTTTTGGAAGGAGTGGAATTGGAGGAAAGGCATAAAGTAGTCCCGTTGGCCAAGGTTGTGCTAGAGCATCCTTGGCTGGTACTTCCTGATGTGGAATCAAGGAGAAGAACTTCTGGCACTTGGTGTTTTGTGGAGTTGCAAATAGGTCGCAGCACGGCGTCCCCCATCTCTTGAAAACCTGAGCTGCTACTGTGCGGTTTAGAGACCATTCGTGAGGAAAGAGAATTGTCCTGCTTAATTTGTCCGCCAATACATTTGATTTTCCCGGGATGTGGGTCGCTACCAAGAAGCGGTTGGTAGCTACAGCCCATTCCCACACTCTCATGGCCTCTCTGCAAAGGGGATACGATCTGGTCCCTCCTTGTTTGTTCAGATACCAAACCACCGACATGTTGTCTGTGTGGATGGCGATGATGCCTTGAGGAAGAAACTCGTGTAAGGCCTGTAGTGATAGAAGTACAGCCCTCATCTCCAACACGTTGATGTGGAGAAGAGCTTCGTCCGGAAGCCAGGAGCCCTGAACTAGCCTGCCCAGACAATGCCCCCCCACCCTATCTGGGAGGCATCTGTCGTCAGGGTAACCACTGGAGGGGGGAGAACAAAGGGTTTTCCCTGATCCAAGTTGGATGTCTGAAGCCACCAGCGAAGGTCCCTTTTGCATATTTCCGTAATCATGATGTGATGATTGAGGGGAAGATCCTGAAAGGACCATTGAGTTGACAAGAGCCACTGAAGAATCCTCATGTGTAATCTTGCAAGGGGAACTAAAAGAACCGTGGCAGACATTGAGCCTAAGACCTGTAGGACCATCCTGGCTGGGGCTTTGGATCTCGAGATCAGAGCTTGAACTTGGCCCTGTAAGGTTCGGATCCTTTCGGCAGGAAGAAAGACGCGCATCAATCTTGAGTCTATCTCTGCCCCTATAAACTTTATGCGTTGAGAGGGCAGCAAGACAGACTTTGACCAATTGAATGTGATCCCTAGGGAAACACCCAGGGAGATGGTGGCTTTGAGGTTGTCCATTAGTAGATGCCTGGTGGTGGCAGTCAGGAGCCAGTCGTCGAGATAGGGAAACACTTGGAATCCAAGACTTCTCAGGTGAGCCGTCACTACTGCCAAACACTTGGTGAACACCCTGGGGGCTGTGGTGAGACCAAAGGGCAGAGCACAAAATTGGTAATGACTGACTCCCAGGCTGAAGCGCAGATACCTTCTGGACGCCTGATGTATCGGTATGTGATAATAGGCGTCCTTGAGGTCTATGGAGCACATCCAAACATTCTTCTCCAACAACGGGAGAATGGATTGTAACATGACCATTCGGAATCTGGATTTCGTTACGGATTGGTTCAGTCTGCTGAGATCCAATATTGGTCTCAGGTCCCCTGTCTTTTTTGGCACTAAAAAGAACCTGGAGTAATTTCCTGATCCGATCTGGTCTGTGGGGACCGGTTGGATGACTCCTTTTTCTAGCAGCTTTAAAGCCTCTGCGGCTGCTATTTCCCTTTGACTGGGTGGTGGGTCCGGGATTCTCTTGGACGGAGGGGGTGTGTATTTGAATGGGATGGTGTAACCTCCGGCAATTATCCGAAGCACCCATCTGTCCTGAGTGATTGACTCCCAGGCTTTTAGGTGCTTGGCAAAACGACACCCGACTGGCTCCGGAGCAGCACAGCCGGGCAATCCCTCATGTCGTGTGGGAGGCTGAAGAGCCACGAAAGGACTCGCGGTCTCCAGAATTGCGGGGCCCTCTGCCGCCTCTGGGACGGCGTCTCCCTGAAAAATTTCCCCGCCCTCTGCCTCTGGACGGGGAATCTTCCTGCTGTTGGGAGAAAAACTTGCGAGATTTTCGAACCACATTTTCCCCTCCTTTGGCCTTGGGGTAAGGCCGAAAGGGAGTGGAATAACGGCCCCTACGGCAGATAACGTTTTCCCTCTTGCTCACAGCGGGTAAGGGTGTCTTTCACCTTGGGTCCAAACAATGAGGACCCATCAAAGGGAGCGTCGTGAAGGAAGACTTGAAGGCCTCCGAACTGACACAAGCGGAGCCAGGCTTGTCTCACGTGAGCCACGCCTGTGCCTGCCGCTCTACCCGCCCCTTCGGCCGCATAGGAAATGAGCCTCATGGACGAGTTAGCAATTGACGTAAGGATAGCCAACTGAGAGCTAACGGACTGGGCTAGCTGCTCAGGTAGGTTACCCGAGAGGGAATCTGACAACTCCTTGACCAGATCCCTCTGAAGCCTGGTAAAATGTGCCAAATAATTCAGAGACCTTAAGGTAAAGGCCGCTGAAGTCAGGGTGCGCTTCCCGTACCTATCCATACTCCTAGACTCCTTATTAGGAGGATGGATGGACGTTGAAGCCTCTGCCACGTCCTGTTGTGTAGCAGATGCCACCACCATGGCATCTACAGCCACGCCTTTAGTAAGGAACTCCTTCTCGGGGGGAGCAGATAAAAATTTGTTTGGACGAGAAGGGACTGGTTCCACGGTATCCGGATGTTCCCACGCCCTTCGACAAACTAAATCCAGAAGCTCGTCGAAGGGCGGAGACACCCAGGAGGCGGAGGGCTGAGCCCCAAAGGCCTTGAGGAGCACTGATTCGTCCGCAGAGGGGGGTTTGGATATCCAGCCGCCTCGTTGTTTGAGGATCTCTAAGATGTCTGCAAATGAGACATCATCCGAGGACGACTTAGGGGACCCCTCCGCATCATCCATATCAGTGTCCGATGTAATAGACTCGGGGGAGTCCACGTGCTTCCTCTTGCACGATCTCTTCCTTGGGGGTTCCTCTGAAGACAACTCCGAAGAACCCTCAGGAGGAGGGGAACCCCCACTGGGGGTAACCTCAGGCCTCGGGGCTCCGCTGGCTACGGACAGGGGAGCTGCCAAAGACCCAGTCTCCACGCCCAGGGAAGGTGCTGGTAAAACCGGAGAGATGGCCGAAGAGGATTTGGCCAAGGCACTCCTCATGGCCCTGAAAGCCGGACCCCCAGAATCCTGGGAATGTCCGGTCTCCGGAGCCATGATGGTAGACGGAAGTCCCGCAGCCGAAGCACCGAGAGGGAGGCTCGGAACCGAAAGCATAGGTCCCGAAACATCACCCTCGGGTCCAGCCGAAGAAGTCCGCGTACCAAACGCGGACCCGAGGCCCGGGTTGGAGTAAGGGTCGAGCCGACCCTGAAATCTCCACCGGCTCCAAGAGGAGCTGCTCCGGCGGAGCCAAGCAGTCGGAGGAGGAATGGCAATGGGGTGGGTCATGGTCATCGGCTCCGAAGCCAAGTGGGTCGGAACCGAAACAAATTTTTGGAAGACTGGGGACTGGAACAGTCTTTGGAGCACCCTGTCTATATCAGAATCCGACATTCTCGAAGACCGAGAGGAAACAGAACGGGTTCGAAGACCTCTCCCTCGGCCCCAAGGGACTAGGGGACCGGCTCCGACTCGATGAGAATCGGCGCCGAGGAAACACACACACCAGATTCCATCGGTGCCGAGGTAGACTTCGGCGCCGAGGAGGAAGTGTCTGAGCGGGCGACCCTTGTCGGCTCCGAGAGCAGTGGAGCCGACGAAGGTGACCCGCCTCTCGATGCCCCAGCCATCGGCTCCGAAGCCCGAGGAGTCGATACTGGAGGCATCGAGGCAGACCGTTCCGACCTCGGCTCCGAAGTCTTTGGAGCCGAAGGAGAGGCCTGCCTAGGTCTCTTGGCAGTCGGGTCCGACGGACTGGTCGGAACCGAAGCCCTTTTCTTTTTGGCAGGAGCCGGAGAGGAAGACAAGGCTTCTTCAAAAGAGGGTTTAATTAACCCTTTGAGAATCAATTTATTTTTCCTCTCCTGGAGGACCCTTGAGGAAAAAGCGTGACATACGCTGCATGACTCCTGCAAGTGCTTTGCCCCTAAACAATATACACAAAGTAGATGGTCATCAGTAACAGACATCTTAAAAGCACATTTAGAACATTTTTTAAAGCCCGAAGGCCTAGGGGTTTGAGACATGATGTTAACAATTTCTGACAGGAAATTTAACCACTATAGATTCGCTTGTGACAAAAAACCCAAGGCTTACAGTAATAGTGTAAAAACACAACCTTAGCTGTAATGACCGGGAACTTTAAATCACTAAAAGTTTCAGTTACCAAGGTTGACCGAAAAGGCCCTGGATTGTAAGGGGGGCCGAAACAAACTCAACCCACTCACACACAACAAATTTCACTACTCAAACGTACACAAAGGCAGCAATAGCCGTTAAAACGGCTTTTGTGATATAAAAGAGCAAAAAACTGACAGAAAAAGTAGTTAATAAAAGCTACTCAGCCCAGCCAGCTCGAGACCACGTCTTTGCAGTTGAAGCGGCAAACGAGATCTGGGGAACTGGTAGTGGTGCATCCTGGGATATAGTAAGCTCAGCCAATAAGAGACTTCGCTCTTTGGCATAAGCGTGCCGAGTCGGAGCCGAGGGATCGGCTCCGAACCCATCATTCAGAATGTAGGCGAGATAGGATCACATAACATCCTGAATGTTAAATGTATGGGGAGTCTGACCACTCCCACTTTATAGTAATATTTGTTAATGTATTTAAAGCTGTACAAAATGTGTAGATTCTGATTGGTTAATTTTTTTCCCTCACTGTGTTCTCAGAAGTTATATGCTATTGTCATGGTTACATATCTCTCTCTCTATCTTGTGCACCTTACTTATACCTGGCATTTTTTAAATTGTCAGTTCTGAAGAAGTTCTAGATATCATTAAAGAATGAAAGCACTTAGCATTAGTTTTGCCTTCGAGTGTCTTTCTTTTAGTTTGTAAGAAAAAAGTGTGTTTTATATATATATATATATATATATATATGTACATACATACACACACACACACACACACACACGCATATGTGTTCATGTGTGTGTGGGTGTCTGTATATATGTGTGTAGATGTGTAGGTGTAAGTTATTTGGTGAAGATCTCCTTTAGCTGAACAGAGAAAAATGTTTTTTTTTTTTTTTTCTGTGCTAGACTAAGTAGATATTGGGGAAATTGCCCTTTCCCCACCGTAGTGCACTTTTGGAGTTGATACTTGGTAAGTAGCAGGTGGTGTGGGGGTTGCAGGGAGGTTTGCTCTCCTGCAAAGCAAGCTTTCATTTTTTTGTTAGATAAGTTACTTGATCACATAGGAGTGAAGTGTTAATGCTCGGGTAGAAATTTTTGATTTAATGACATACGTGCCACGTGTGTACTTCATCAGTTGTCTTTGTATACCAGGCCCCCACGTTATCTTGGCTGAAACTGTTGATCACCAAAGTGTCCTCTGACCTACTTCTCAGGAACCAGCCTGAGATTAGTTCTGTTTTCCTTCTGGTGAGAGAATGAATGAAGAGCATTGATTCTCAGTTGCATGCATCTGCACAGAGTTCAGTACTAGTAGTAGTTGGTAGGTGGATCAGCACTAGTAAAAAGTTTTTATAAACCCATTTCTGTCTTTTCACTAAGTGTTGTTAAATTAGCTACCATCTATCCTAACTTCAGTGTATTACCCTAAATACTTCATCCATAATTATTCCAAGGTGTACTATAGCAGTCTTCCTTCAGCCTCTGAGTTAGCACTCTAGTCCTGCACCCTATGGCAACATGGCACAGCATTATGCTGTGACCCCATCTGTGGCCCGCTAATTGCATTAGGCGGTCTAAGGCAGCATAATGATTGCAGTATGCTTACCGACTTCACTACTTCTACTAATTTGTAGTGTACCCTGTGAAACATGTAAACATTTAACAAAACCTGAGGCAAATCTCTGATGCATTAGCCCACTATCTATAAGGTTCCTACCTCTACATCTCCACATAAGTTACAGCATACCACTAGGCCTATAACTTGTGCTGAGGATGTAAAGAAAAAAATGTCTAATTCCCCTAGAACACTCTAACAGGTCCCAGCCTATGGCAAACTAGGGAACACTAACTCCTTCTCCACTCACTCATATTGAAAATCTACATGGACAGCTAAGAGTCACCAGGAAAGCAAGCCTAAGTCTGTAAGGCCATCTGTGTGTGCTTCAGTACATAGAAGTGTGTAGTCATAGATGTCTCTATAGCTACAGAATTGACAAAAACAGGATATCTGTAAGGTGCTTGTCTGGTGCAAGAATCTGTGATTTTACAAGCGCTCTAAGGTCCCTTAAACCAAACAAATATAACTACAACCTTGTGGTGGCCCATGTGGGAGTGAATGACTTGAGGTTCCCCAGCTACAGGGACATGCAGAGAGAGATGCAGTGGAAATGACTAAGCATGTGTTAGAGATATAAAAGACACTAGTCTTGTAGTACGTTGCCTTCACCAATAATGATGTCTGGATATCAAGACAACACAATTGGTTGAGTTGGTATCATTCTAAGGGAATACAACATGTATTGGCCTGTAGTGAGATGGATGATAAGGCTTTGTTTCACCAGGCATGGCTTACACTTCTCATGCCAGGTTTTCCAAATAATGGCTAAAGCTTCTGTTGGCCCCATTGTGCCATCCTTTCATTGGAGGAAATGTTAAACTGAGTTTGTTTGCCTGAGTTGGCGCTAGCTCTTGTGGTTGTAAAAGATCCCAAAGCACTTGTTGGAAAGAGTAGGGGAAGTTTGCCAGTGTCCTGGCCAAATTTCCCCAAGCGAGTACGAGGCCATTGTCATCTAGTGAGATTCTGACTCAGTTACACAGCAAACTTTTTCACATTTTCTAGCATGTCGAAGGATCAGTTGCTAGCGCTCTCTCCTGTTCATCTGGTAAATCTGGGCATCTTGAGGCAATGTTACAATTGCCTCATGTACACAGACAACCCACTCCTTCTCCCACAAAACACAAATACATGTGAGAGATGCAACTATATAGCCAAACTGGAGGCTGAGCTCTCTCAACTCAGGACTGGCAAGACCAGACAGGAGGAGAAGGAAACCACGTACACCACAAACCCAGTTTCACATAGAACTATCACAACTGCAAAACAAACACATAAACACACAAAGACATACTCGGAGGCACTGATCAAAAATCTACCAAAGCTACAGAGGCCTCCAAAGCAGACACCCAAGCAACTGCCACCTCAAGACATAAGATATGCAACACATAGTTCTCAAAGTCAGTGTGCTAAACAGTCACAGCCCTTAAGGCCAAACACAATGCCAGACACACTTGTTATAGGTGACTCCATAGTCAGACACACTGACATCCCACTCACCAGACTGAACAAGGAAAAGATCACAGTAAGCTGCCTGTCAGGCGCTAGAATCCTCCACATAACACAAGCACTCAGGTCACTCCACAGCAAGTACAAGTATGACTCGGTCATTGTCCATGCCGGTGTGAACGACCTGAGACGTACCTCCCTGGACTACATGAAAAGAGACATAGAGGAGCTCTCAGATTATGTAGCCCAGGCCGGTATGACCCTGACCCTGAGCAGTATCCTACCCTCACCAAGAATGATGCCACAATACAGAGACAAAATGATCAGCTTTAATAATTGGCTTAATTACTGGTGTCATTCTAAGGGGATCCAATGTCTGTCTGCCTGGGATGACATGCTTGACAAGCTACGCTGCTTCGCAAGGGACGGCTTGCACCTGTCACCCCTGGGCTTCCGGATATTGGCAAAGGCTCTTGCCACCCCCATAGTGCCTTTTTAGGCAAGGCTCAAATGATAAACCTACCGCCCTAGCAAAGAAAAATGGAGAAAACCTAAGGCTAATACTGCTCAATGCCAGAAGTCTAAAGCTCAAGATGCACTCGAAGCCCTCCTCAGTATGGAGAACATCGATGTCTGTGCTGTGACTGAAACCTGGTTCAAGGCTCCTGAGAGCACCCCAGCACTATCAGGTTATACCTCATATCATGCGTTCGCCCCAAAATCCGGACCGAACCACAAAAGGAGGAGTATCCATATTCATAAAGGATACCCACACCTCCAGGTTAGTGGCAACGCACGAAGCATCGGAGACCATCCAGGTGCAATTAACCATAGGTAAAACTACCCTACAGTTTGTAACATGCTACAGACCACCTTCTCAAACTCAGGAAACCCACACAGCCTTCCTGAAGACACTGGAGAGTATGAATGTCTCCAAACACCATCATATTGGGTGACTTCAACTACCCAAACATAGACTGGGAACATTACTCAAGCCCCAACACCCTAGCCCAAAGGTTCCTTGAGTTCATAAACTCAAATGCTATGGAACAACTAGTCACCATTCCCACAAAAGGAGAAAATATACTAGACCTGATCATCACAAACATGGGGACAAAATGCTCCACACTGGAAGTATATCCCTCATTGGTGAGATCAGACCATAAATTAATCTCACTGGAGATCCACATCCCGCCCCCCCCCCCCAAAAAAGACCACAGTGAAGAACTTCTCAAAAGCAAACTTCACACTTCTTAAGACTGGAGTGGTATCCTTCAAGGCCCCCGAGCCAGTGGAAACCACAACCCACGCTGCTGAAACCCTTACAAATGCCTTCTACGAGCACCTCCAGGAATGTATGGATCAAGCAATCCCTAATAAAATCAAGACCCTTTCCACCAAAGGCAGGCGCCCGGTCTGGTGGACTCCAGCCATAAACAAACTCTACAACAGGGGTGTCCAACCTTTTCAGTTGCAAGGGCCGCATTGAGTCAACAGAAATGGTTGGGTGCCGCAACCAGCAAGTGAGGACCAAAAAGGTCTCTCACATAAACTGAAGAGCAAAAAAAAAAAAAAAAAAAAAAAAAAAAAGGCTAAAAGGCTCTCACGGTACTGAAGAGCAAAAAGAAAAACCCCAGGTATCCAGGTATATACGGACTAATCAAATGAAAAAAGCTAATAACATGGATGTGAATCGCCTGACTACTGCTCTGCACACTACTACTCGGTCAGTGCATTTTTGGGTGTTAGAGTTTTACTATAGTAATAAAACTGCCTTTTAGCCACTTTTAATACTTACAATGTATGTTTCACATACAGCTATCCACCCTTCAGCACAGTACCCTTTCTAGTGAATACATAATGTAAAGGACTCTACTGTCAGGTGGCAAAGTTATTATAAATCAAAAGACAAAAGTCTCAAATGAGACAGTATTCTCATTCACTTATTCTGCATTCCTCCATGTTTGTCAACAGCGCAGCCCCAAACATACTATTGTACCAGTCGAGCCTCAGTTATGGATAAATACTTAGTTTATTTAGTTAGTTTATACTAGTTACGGAGAACATTTCACACCACCTCACTGTAATGTCATCTCTGATCAGGTCAAACCATAAAGCCGTCGCCTTTGAAATAAAAAATAAAACCCAGGATCCTAGCTAACTCCAAAACCTTTAAGAAGAATTCTAAGGTGAATTTCCTACTATTAAGTGATGCCAGCAAAACTCCAAGTCTCCAAACCACGAGAACCCCACTGCCTATGTAGAATTCACAAAACCCAAAATAATCTTATAAATAGCCATACAGAAACAGCTGTACCTACCCAAAAGAGGCACAGGACAATCTCAAAAATATAAGCCACCTTGGTGGAATCCTAACATCAATAAGTTGACCAACAGAAGAAAGATAATTGTGGTAAAAATTAGGATATGCTTTGACCAGCAAGAATAAATGTCCTTCATCAATCTAGTACAGGCAATTCACTGAAAAGGTTTACTCAAATGTGTTGCACATTACATTAACTATTGGTGGAGTACTAGGAGCGGTCTGCTATATTTCTGCAGTTCACCTAAAAATCCACATCATAACCGTTGATTTTTTATGTAATATAAAATCTCCACAGCTGGAGAAAAAAAAAAGTAAAGAAGTCAAGCAGAGAGGTCACTACCCAACACACAAAAACAGAATTATAACTTAATATTTTATTTAAGACAGCTAACAATACAGCAGTGCAGCAGCCACAGTCCCCAGTGTTTATGAAGAGAGCAGTGTCCAAACTGGATAATGAAGTGCAAGTTACTGTTCCTGAATAAAGACAAAATTATGTCAATATTATGCAAAAGCAGCTATAGAAGTCATGGACTGTACTTTAATGTCAGTAAATCTCAAGTTACATTCCTACACACTGGTGAACAATTTTCATGAAAAGAATTCTTATCATCCCTAATTCACAAAGAAAGCCACACTTTTATGTCAAAATGCAAATTCTCTAGTCTAGAACCAGCCAATTAAAGTCACTTAAGTGACAGCTGTGCAGGACCAGATGCACACTGAAGCTTCAGAAACACAAATGTGTTAACTTCTTATTAACCTACAGAAGTCTATACAAGAATAACAAGAATGAAGTATTTTATTCTATCCTATCTTAAACATAAGCTCAACATCAACTGGGAATTAAGGAAGCATGCCTTGTAATGCTCTTTGCACTGACCCAGTACTCTGACCCTGCAATACTATCATACAAGGAAAATTTGCACAGTTAAAACAATGCGTACAGCCATGAGCCATCTTTCAAAAAATCATGATCCTGCTGATCTCCGCATAGTAGGATGAACAAGAATCCTGCGGTGAAGAAACTGGCTACTTTAGGTTACTTTCCTTAGTCATGCGGCCAGAGATGAGCGGTTAACACAGTCAGAGAGACAGTTTACTCCAGACAGGCTACTCACCCCTCTGCAGACGTTTCTCTTCATTTGCTGCTGCCACGACCCCCGGCGCAGACGGAGTGAAGTACCGGCACCCAGCAGTTTCTTGATTCGAGTTGTCAGAGTAGGATTGTTAACTGAGCTAGTCGTGTTCCCCTGACCCCGGCACCCTTACTGCTACCCCCGTCTGCCATAAACGATCTGTATGAAAAATATTGCTGCCCGTAATCGTGTCAGCAAAACAAACAGCAACAACCATGAAATTTTGAATACAGTTAATCCACACAGCCCTTTCTTTCCCAGGTTAGGGTACAATGGTTTAGAATAGATAAAGTTTATGCCAATGGACCTCTTTAAACAAACAATATATAGCTTCAAAACTACTGTGCTGAAATAATGCTTGTTAAAGTTTTCTCTCAATAAATCACATAATTTTCTCTGGGGTATAGTGAAGGCACCAATAGCCAAAATAAAGAAACACTGAGGCATCAGACATGACAAGACCTAAAATTACATGATAATCCACTCCCTAACCATGCATACACACTGTTCACAACCCCTTCCTCGCCACGGTGTATAATCAATTATTTCACCAAGAAATACCTGCTTTTTTATGATACTTTAGTTTAGAATAGATAGCTTAACTTACCTGTTACTGCAAGAGATGTAGTCAGTGTAAATAAATAAATCCTCCACACTCTCAGTTCTTTGCCGCGATCTTAATCCTTCCTTCAACTGTTCTCCCGCAAATGTAAAAAAACGACAGAATGGTACTTTGGCGCATGCGCACACCAGCTGAAAGACGCTGGCATAAAAAAAAACGTGAAAAAAGTAATGTGGTGCATGCGCAGAACACCTGAAGGACGCGGACGTGAAAACACACAGAAAAAAAATAAAATTTCAATTTAAGGGTCGCGGGCCGCATGGAAGAGCTCTGAGGGCCGCATGCGGCCCGCGGGCCGCGGGTTGGACACTCCTGCTCTACAACAAGAGGAGAAAGCTACTACATGACAGAGCAAAATCCCTAAAAGGGAAGGCATCTCTGATCAATACTAGCAAAAAACTACGATCACTCATAAAATCATCCAAGGCCAACTTTGAGAGAAAAATCGCTAATGACACAAAAGACAATCATAAAGCCTTCTTTAGCTATGTTAGAAACCTGGGTGGAAACTCCCAGATATGCTCAGAATTAGTCCAAAATGATAAAAAAATCACTGAACCCACAGACATTGCCAACATACTGGCAGACAGGTTCAGTGCAAATTTCTCCCCTCCCTCTCCCCCAAAAGGAGAAATATCTATCCCACCAGAGTCTAGCCTCCCAAACATCTCAGATGCCCAGGTGAGAGCTGCTCTCTCTAAAGCAAAAAACACAGCATCAATGGGACCGGACGGTGTCCCCGGTTGTGTGCTACACGAACTCAATGAGGAACTAAACCCACACATAAGGCTGCTGTTTAATCTTAGCCTTACTACAGGATACGTACCCAATGAATGGCGTACGGCAACTGTGGTCCCACTCCACAAAGGCGGTGCTTCTACGGACCCTGGAAATTACCGCCCCATAAGCTTGACGAGCCTTGTCTGCAAAGCTATGGAGAGGATCATAATGGAACTCATAAATAAAGACATTGGGGACCTACAGACACTGGATCCTACCCAATTTGGCTTTGTCAAGGGCAGATCCTGCCTCTTGAACTTGGTCGACTTTTGAAACGGTCACTAAGGCCATTGATGAGGGTAAGGCAGTTCACACAGCCTACCTTGACCTAGCAAAAGCGTTGACACAATACCCCACTCGGGCATCATAGAAAAGCTCACCAGCTTAGATGTAAACCCATATGTCACAAGATGGGTTGCAAACTGGCTCAAGGACAGAACACACAGGGTTAGAGTTGCTGGTGCCATGTCAGACTCTAAGCCGGTCACGAGCGGTGTCCCACAGGGCTCAGTCCTGGGCCCCCTCTTGTTCGGCATTTATTTTTCTGAAGTGCAGACAAACATTGGGGGATTGTGGCTGACAAAATTTGCAGATGACTGCAAACTGGGCACCATAATTGACACTCCATCAGACACAGACATCCTCCAGAAAGGTCTCATAGAAATGGATAACTGGTGCCAGAGCCATGGCCTTAAGCTAAATGCCAAAAAATGTATAGTCATACCCTTTGGGAAAAACAAGGTAACCCCTAATTACCACATAGGTGGTAATCCATTAAACAGGGAAGAAGTTATCAGGGACCTGGGGACCCAAGTTGACAGTAACCTCTCTTTTGACACTCACATTGCCAAAGTGGTTAGGAAGACCTTCTACATTGCCCACCTGATCATGAAGGATTCACATCCAGATCAGGAGAGGTCATTGTACCCCTGTACTCTTCACTTATCAGACCAATGATTGAGTACAATGCCCCATTCGAATGTACCTTACCTGACACCTGCAGCAGTTGGAAAGACCCCAAAGTTCCTCACCAAAAGGATAAAGGGGCTCAAACATATGTCATACGATGCCCGACTGAAGAAACTCCAGCTCTATTCAGTCACATACCGTCTGCTCAGAGGTGATCTGTGCCTGGCATACAAGGCCATGTCCAACCCGAGATTAATGGACATGCTCCACCTCAAAAATCCAAATCCACCAGAGCCACGAGAGCAAGAGACTTAAACCTCAACACGGATATAAATAGGACGTGCTGGAGGGACAGATTCATCACCCAGAGACTCCCTACACTATGGAACAGAATCCCAGTCCATGTGAGGCAGAGCCCCTCACTGACTCTGTTCAAGAGAAATCTTGACGAGTGGATGGGAGATCGTAGGTTTACCCTGGGAATCATCTCTGTATCACTGCTGGACAGAGGCACAGCAAACTAATGGGTATAGTATTCTCATCCTAAGGGGTGGTGAAAGCCACACACACTCTGGCTAGGCTTATAAATGCCCTAGGGCAGATAGCCTAGTATGAACCTATGAACTAACCTGGTCAACAAAGTATTGATAAATAAGAAATTTTTAGGTATTGTTCCCCCTAGTGGGCAGTCCTACATAGCAAACTCAAATTCAGAAGCTATAGTGATGCTTGTCAGGGGTAGGAGTCTAAATAGATGACAGAACATGAAGTCCTGTTGTAGCTCAAGAACATTCATATTTACGTCGCTGCTTGAGATATGGTTTCAGTGCAATGACAGCACTCCCTCTGTGCCAGGTTTTAATGCCTATCATGCCTTGAGTAACTGTAAAGTAGTATCTCCTTTCAGCAGATTACCCGTGATTGTAACGTGAAGGTCCTGGTGATCCAAATCACCCTCAACAAATCCAACTATTACTTTATTACTTATTAAAGATTATCTGTGTCCCCACAGAGATTGTAGACATTAACTTAACACCACTGAGGAATTACATATCAAGCTAAATAAATTAAATGATTCATGTACTGTTACTAGGCTAACCACCCAGGGGGTCTTTCTAAGCCTAGCCAAGTTTTCCTGAAAGAGTAGTGATGTCCAGTATCCAAATAGTACATTTAGGGCCAGGCATTTAAGCTGCCTTTGTCCATAAGGGACATGGGTGCAGGACCATATATAAATTTCCTGTTCCCCAGCCTCTTGCCTAGGCTGTGATTAAATAGATCCTCTTGCTAAGCGGACTTCAGTTACACAGGAATTGATTGATATAATTCCATCTCTAAAAGGGGATATTATCATTCTTTTCCTAGACTTAAATGTCAGTGCACTAGAGCAAATTGAGATGCTACCCACTAAAGGCTCTAATATTGTCAATCTGGTTCTTACAAGCCTGGCTTCCACCTGCACCTCACTCCACGTCACCTCATCCTTTGTTAAGTCTGACTACAAATCAGTTGTCCTCTCTGTTAGGCCTTCTGATTCCAGCCAACCACCAAATGAGAGCATCTTATGTTTTTTCTCCAGGGTTAGTCTACTTTAGCTTGTAGAAGATTTGCACAAAATTCCCAACAGTCCTCCACACATGGACCCAGCTGAGATGGCTGCTACATTCAACTCCATCAGCACATTAATAGCAGCATTGAAAAGTCCATACCCATTTTCCATTGGTCCCTTTTGTAACTTAAGTTAATGATTCTCATAACTGAATCTTTGTCGGATAGCGAAATGGCTGGGTCATTTTTTTTTTTTTTTTTTTTTTTTACCTGTTTGGCTATTTAGTGCAAAGGGTAAAAGCTGTGAGCTATTCATGGGCTTCATCCTGTAGTATGAAGATTGATTTTTTAGACTTCACTTGACATCTGAGCAAGTCATGTAATCGTTCAGTGCTCCTGGGTCACAACTGCAAAGAGGTTTGTGACTAGTGGGTTTATTCATTTAGTAGTTTAATAAAATAAAAAATATATATAAATAACATGCTGTTAGCCATATTTATAATTTATGTCCCCATGCTGTAGGCCATCTAGCTTCGGTCACATTTGCCTATAGGTTCCCCATGACAGCAGCAAAAGCCAGTCTGGTTGTCATCCAAGCAGCCATGAGAAGATTTTCAGTTTTCAGCCATAAACCTACCCCTTGTTGTAGATATGCATATTTCCAAGGCACAAGGGCTTTTTGTGCTTTTCACAGTGAGCATTCCTTTTCCATTGAGCACTTCTAGAAGACAGATACACCAGGCAGAGCTTAGCATAGACAATCACATGTCCTTGGCCTGTACACATCAGCCTCTGTTCCAGTAATTTCACTCCTATCTAATTACCTCCCTTACCCTAAAGATAAGAAATGCCGAAAGACAACAACAACCCTAAAGATAAGCAAGCTAAAATCAGCCACTTATTTCCATGCTCCCTTATTGTTTTTTTTTCCAGTGCTAAAATTTGCAGCTGATCCCAGTCATAGTAGCTGTAATAAGGGCTTTTAGTCTACTGTGCCACAGAAATGACATAAATGTTTATAAAATCATTGAGTCTGCTATCTCTGTTTTCTTAGGATTTAATGTTACAATGTAATGTCCATGATGGAGGATTCCAGCACACTGTACTCCTGCAAAGACTGTTACGCTTAGGTTGTTTAACTTAGGAAAGTGCATAAAGAGATAGATCTATACTTGATATTGACATCAGAGCAATTGCTATATAGATGTATAATTAACTCTGTCTAGTAAATTCAAGAGAATTTCTCCAAGGCATTTTAGGTTTATGAAGGTAAGACAAATGTAGACTATACATACAGCTAACTGGTTTAAATGTAAACTCAATACCAAAGAATTGAATTTAAGTCCAAATGCTCTTTGTTCTTTGGATGCTAGCACATTATTTGAGAAGTGACATATTGTTTTTTTTATTTAAAGTTCTTGAAATTTAGAATTATGCAAATTAGCTTAATAATATAATAAAACTTTAGTAACATGCTAATCTTCAGATGGAGGTTAACAAAAGACCTAAATATTTCCTCAAAATGATAGGATTACAGAAATTTTACTCTTGTCACCCCCATATTGTTGATTATTTCCAGTATTGCTGATGCATTATACCAGCATACCTCCATGAGCTTGGAGAGACTATCACCTTTGGTAAAATTAAACTTTCAGAAATCCGTAGTTCCTTATTATCCAAGGTGAATATTCAGTAAGAGTTTTTACTATGGGTGATTCCATCAAGTGTCTGTGGTTAAGTTTGTGAGAGTATTTGATGACATACTTAGGGAAAATTGCATGTGTATAAAGAAAGAATTATGGATGTGATCAAACATGTAGGCAAAAAAAATTCCATTTTCATGTGATGAAATGTAGAAGTTATAACTGTGATTCTTCTTCTTCTTTCGGCTTTTCCCGATTAGAGGTCACCACAGTGGATCACCTGTCCTCTCATGATTGGCAGTGAAGTTTTTACAGTGTCGAGTTGCCAGCCCGGCACCCAACCTTCCACGGAAGGCAAACACACACACTCATGCCTAGGGCCAATTTGGAGTATCCAATCCACCTACAGCATGTCTTTGGCATGTGGGAGGAAACCGGAGCACCTGGAGGAAATCCATATGACCACAGGGAGGACATGCAGACTCCGCACATAAGGCACCCCAGCCGAGATTCCAACCGGAGAACCTCTTGCTGTGAGGCAGCACCGCTAACCGCTGCACCACTGTGGCTGCCCAGAAGTTATTACTGTGATTATAAAGTATAATTTCTGGTCTTTTAATAGCAAATGAAAATCAACAAAGTAAATGCAGTATACTAGTTAGCTCTTTCACGTTCACATCGAACGCTTCATCAGACATACCAAAAACTGCTGTGGTTCACATTTAAATACAGTATGATCTTTTATCAACTCAGTAGTCACCAATCAATCAGCAACTCAGTTAAATCACTAAGTTTCTAAAGAACTTTAAAATCCCAATATTAAAAGCTTAACATTTCTATGGAGGAGAGAAGCTGCATACAACCTATAAATATACATATGTACAAAGTCTTCTAAAAAGTTATTGTTAAAAAAACGTATACATCAAATTATATATTTATTTATAAATAAGAATAAAAGGGAGTATATAGTTTAAACCAAACAGGTGGCATACATTCAAATGACCACTAGATGGTAGTATGTACACATTAAAATACATCCAAACCTATACCAATTCTTCAGCAGTATGTTGTTCACTTAAAAGGAATCTATCTCACACATCAATCCAAGCCTGCCACATAGTAAACAAATATTTACTGAATTCTTTTACAAAGGCCTTTCCACTGCATAAACTTTATCGGATACATACAGTATATAAATATACAAAGTATGCAAACATATAGAGTTCTAAGAATCAAGAAAGGCTTTAATTTAACAGTCTTGATGACCAGTTCTATAGCAAGAAACGTAAACTTATGCGAGAGATCATTATTAATAACATGTTTAATGATCTCTGTCATCATTTTACGTTTCTTGCTATAGAACTGGTCAGCAAGAGTGTTAGATTAGGGAAGTTCACAAATTATATTGAGAGATTAGAAGTTAGATGGATTATCAGACTACAGGCTGATAAAGCTAGTGGACTTAATGATAGAATTTTTTTAAAGTCTTTCTTGATTGATAGACCTTTACATCACTGAAATGATGTTGGCTATACGTGTGTGTGTGTGTCTATACATATATATATATATATATATATATATATATATATGTGTGTGTGTGTGTGTGTGTGTGTGTGTGTATATATATATATATATATATATATATATATATATGTGTGTGTGTATATATATATATATATATATATATATATATATATATATATATATATGGGTCCATTTCAAAATACTGACTTTCAAAATACCTAAACTCAAAATACTGAGACCAAAATCTCAAACTCAAAGTACTGAAAACACACAGGATGCCAACACTTATTATATTCCAGTACAAGTGCATTCTGAAACAAGTAAAACACAAACCATATTACTCTTCTCCAAGTATAAGCAGGGGACTGCACCCCCAACAATATATCAACTCCAAGATTGCAGTGTAGTGTAGTGAAGTGCAGTCTCGGAGTTGATATATTTAAGTAGCAGGGGATGTGGGGAGATTAGAGATTTTGGTCTCAGTATTTTGAGTTTAGGTATTTTGAATGTCAGTATATTAAAGGACCCATATATATATATATATATATATATATATATATATATATATGTAGGTATATGTATATTATGTATTTTTATATATTTTTTAGATGTTTCTATAGGTCTTTATGTCTGCATACTTTATCTAATACATATAGTATATAAAATATGCAAAGTTTATACTGTAGAAAAACCTTTATTAAAGAATTCAGTGAATATGTGTTTGCTATGTGACATGCTTGGATTGATGTGTGAGGTAGATTCCTTTTAAGTGAACAACATACTGCTGATGAATTTGTATAGGTTTGGATGTATTTTAATGTGTACATAATACTATCTAGTGGTCCTTTGAATGTAAGTCACCCATTTGGTTTAGACTATATACTTCCTTTTTATTCTTATTTATAAGTAAATATATAATTTGATATATACATATTCTTAACAATAACCTTTTAGAAGACTTTGTGCATATGTATATTTATAGGTTGTATGCATCTCCTCTCCTCCATAGAAATGTTAAGCTTTTAATATTGGGATTTTAAAGTTCTTTAGAAACCTAGTGACTTAATTGAGTTGCTGATTGATTTATTAGTGAAACACAATGATTGGTGACTTTTGAATTGATAGAAAGATCATATTGTATTTAAATGTGAACCACAGCAGTTTTTTGTATGTCTGATGAAGCATTCGATGTGAACGTGATAGCGCTAACATAGTATACCGCTTTTACTTTATTGATTTATATTTGCTATTAAATGTCTCCTTTGCTGTTGTGGTGTTGCCTCGATAGTTTCTTCTCTTGTGGACTTGTGTTTGTCATTGAGGCACTTTGTCCTGCGACTGTTTTCCGTTACTTTAATTTCTGGTCATTACTGTAATTTAGTTATATTTTTACTGCACCTTTTTAAATACAAAAAAAAAAGAGTAGGTACATAACATCTAGTAAAACAAACTGTCTGTAAATAGCATGCATGAGAATAAATATATGTTGTGATAAGTTAAGGTTGTGTCCTAAAATGCATAATTCCATAAAAATCTACTGGTTTCCCCAGTACTCACAATTTGTGAATGTCTTATATTTTTTTCTAAAACAATGTAAACTGGTATTATTCTGAATTTTGCTTATTGAAACTAAACATTTAAATGATGATCTTCTCCCATTGTATTTTTTCTCATCAAAATGTAATGATCCTTTCAGAGAAAAATGGATTAGCCATATTGAAGTGATATTTTCCAAATATTTATGGAGAGGATAGGTTGTTGTGGAATGGCCTGGGATATTTTTATATTTATTTACCCCTTGTTGATCAGTTTTAGTCTCACTAGGCCAGCAGCTTCTTTTCAGGGGGACTGACCAAGATAGTAGTCATTACTGATGGAGAAATTTATTCAGGGCACCAGGGAAAATCCCCCAACTTTTTGTTTTATTTTTTAATTTTCATGAGTTCCCCTTGGACCTAATTTATACTGGCCCAGCCTCCAGTATCCCACATCCGTGCTGGGGCTACTAGCCATCCTCCTACCCCCTCTGGACTTACTCCAGTATTGCTGGGGCAGTCATGGAATTTAAGTGTGTCCTAGGGCTTCATCCATCTGTTCTTCTGTCCTGTGTTTATTTATTTTTTTTTATATATGTATATCCTACCTCCTTTCCTTTTCCCTCAACCACCTTGCTGGATTATAGAGCTCACCTCCCCAGGGGGAGCATCATCAATGAGCACCCCCCCACCAGGATGGGCACACCCATTCCTTCCCGCTGCTCTATTAGTTCCCCAAGCAGCTAATCGAACCTGGGCCATCTAGGCCATATTCAAGGCTTTACCCATCTATGTTACCAGAGCAGCCAATCCCATACTGTTTTTGGTCTGAGCTAGTATGTGGGGGGGGGGGAGGAGATAGAGGTCTGCTACTGGACTCACACTTCCAGTGTGTTGGAGGATTGCAGTCAGATCTGTGAATGTTGCAGGGCCTGTTGAGCCTGATACAGGGATGGAAGTGGAATTTGACTGATTTTGATTGTGAAGGACTTGAAAAGGACGTTATAATGGATTTACTTCAAGAGTAAGTGTTGAATGATAGAAATGAGGCTGACTGGAATATGATGATAGAAAAAGTACTGTGGGAAGAGGAAATTAAAATACTAGTAAGAAGTTGGGAGAGAGAGAAAGAAAGAAATGTTGAGGTTGATGTACATTTGGGTGTATGTTTGGCTGATGGAGAAGCCAATTTAAGGACGTAACACATGCAGCAGAAGCAACAGATGAATGTGAAAAAGCGTGTTTGTTAAAATGTTAAATGAGTGGTTGAGGAAAGGTGTAAATGAAAAACAAATGTGTGGGTTGATTAAATTTACATGAAAGAAATATAAGAAAAGATGCAAATTGAAGGCTAACAGCACTAGGAAGTACAGGAGTACAGTTTTATTGAAAATAATGAAAAAAATATGTAATTTTTTTGAAAAAAATTACAGGAGATCTGTGTAAAAGGTGAAGAAATAATGATAAAAGAATGGTAGATATGATTTTAAAAAAATGAAATAAGACTAACAGCTTGTGATACAGCAGAAGCATTTAAAAGGGTGAGCCATGGGGCAATGTTGTTGATACCAGAGGTGAATGCAACTTGGGAAAAAGGAATGAATTTAATAAGAATGTGTTGTGAAAAATTCTGGGTGAAAGTTATAGTAAATTAATGAATAGGAAATAAATAAGAATTAACAGAGGAGTTAAACAAGGATGGCATTGCTGTGATTGATACACACAGGAAAAATGCACTGTTGATGGCAGTGTGAATTTATTATTTGAGTGGTCGAGATCCGTTTTTGTTACCTGTTGGAATTTGTTACTGTTTGATAATGCGTAGTTTAAAGGAAAATTCCACCTTACAACTAAAAAAATATTTTTTTCACAATATCTTTTTTTTTCTGAGCTATTTTAACACCTCAAAATCACCATAAGTGGTACTTATAGAATTTTAATATGCTTTTCCACAAATGCTTGTCAGTTGAGCTTAACATCTCAATGTGATCTTGTTTTCTATGGCCCTTTCTCTTTCCCGTAATCCATTTAAAGCCTGCTTTGTGTGAGTCATGCTAGACATATAGAAGTAGTGGTGTATTCTCATTGCATTGACCTGTAATGGGATTAGTGTCAGTCACTGTCATCTTGTATACCTTTATTAACAGGAAGGTTTCTTTTTCTCCTGGAATGACCCTCATTTATGTTTGTTTCAGAACAAGTTTTACACTGCACTGAAGACTTGCATAGCTTCAACTAAAAAAGAAGCTAAATTGCAGGCTTTTGTAATAAAGTATCATTTTTGTAATCCAAGATGAGTTGAGAGTCCCCACCCACTTCTCTATTTCTGAGGTGTCAGAACTGTCACTGTATTTAAAGATCCTTGCAGTTTTGGTGACCATAAATGTATGGGTAAATTTCAGTAACTGGCTAGTAAGTGCATTGCCTGGATGCTAAGAAAAAATATAGAGGACCTGAAGTAAATCATCTATAAAAGATGACTAAAAACTGGAGAAGTAATTGCAGCTGTTCAGCAAAAACAGTGCAAGCTCCAGACATGACTTCCAGTAACCTAGAGGAAAGTATAAGGCAACTGCACACAGACGTGATTAAAGTAAGTGAAACACTGATGGAGTATATTAAGTAAAACATTAAATGGCTGGAAAAATGGAAGAGGCTTTAAACAGATATCAAGATAAGGTGATAAAACTGCAAAACTCAGAGGTAGAAATGAAGAAAAGGATGTCTGAATGTAAGGCTGAACACGAAGAGATTTTTCAAAAAATAATAGAATTAGAGGACAGAACATGTAGGGAAAACCTGAGATTTTCTGCTGTGTCAGAGAGACTGGAAGGAACAGACTGTATCCATTTTATGAAAGCACAATTAAGCAATTAGATTGGTATTCCACAACAGGAATTGTTAATTCAAAGAGCACATTGTGTGTATGCTCCAAACCTTGCTAAGAGAAAGCAGCCTATAACTTTAATAATAAAGATGCAATCTTACAAGCAGAAGGAGTTGATTCTGACAAACTTGTGGTAGATGGACAAAGTACTAAAAGTGTGAGACAGCAGAGTATTATGGACAATGACTACTCATTGTACACCAGGCAGAAGAGGAGTAAATTTATTACATTGTTCAGGGAATATTGAGAAGCAGGCATGAGATTCAAGCTGCTGTACTCAGCTATCTTCAAAATGTTTTTCCCTGGAGGAACAAAATCATTTTTTGATGAAGTACATGCTAAGGAAGAAATACAAAAGTGTGTCCAAGAAGAAGTGAGCTGTAAAAACAGAAGGAGATTCTGCTTCTTTTTGTTCTGGTAATAACGACCACAGAGATACTATGCCAGTGAAACCTTTTCCAATGTTTCAATGGAAAATGCTTGAGAGAAGGAAAAAAAATAAAGTAGTCAACTAGAAGAATGGAGGTGTGTTGGAAATGAAGCAGAGACAGGATTTGGGAGATGGAAATGAACAGAAATAAAACAAGAAAATCTGAAGATATTGGACTTTCTTGGACTTTATTAAACTTGTAGCGGACTGTAAACATAAGCCCTACTTCATGTCATTAATGTTTGGAAAAATACTCAGGAGATGGGAAGAGGATGGAGAAAGTTAACTGTCCGTAAAACAATTTTTCTTAATAGTACTATTTAAATAGTGCATAGTTTTCCTTTGCATGTTATAAAGTTTTTTTCTCATTTATTTTTAAGTATAATAGGCATATTGATGTAAATAGGTGCTTCTGTTTTTTTTCTTCTTGTTTCCTTCTCTCTTCTTTTTCAGTTTTAAGAAATGTAGGCACTGCAATGTAAAAGAAAAAAAAAATCTGGTTAAAAGAGCATGACCAAAGAATTAGCTTAATCTAGTAACAAGTTTTAAGGGAAAGCAAGTAAATGAAAAAGAATATTGAGTATTTTAAGGATTTTTTTTCGAGAAAACAGTTTTGTGTGTAGTTCTCATGCCTCTAGCAGACAATCTAATAAATTGAAATGGCTTGGAGAAAATGTTTTCTGAACGCATTTAAATGTTTTCCCAGCTGAGAGAGCTATAAAGATAAGACAAAAATTCATCTCTTAATAGAACCACAGGGTGCACTATGCATCTTAGCATAGATAACCATTCTTTTAGTTTAGCTCAAGTTTTGTATGTGGCCATCAGTTTGGAATATTTATTCCTATTAGGAGGGTAACGCTTTAATATTTGAAGTTGTACATAGTTTTTTGTGTTAAGCTAATAGGTTTTAGGGAGTATTGGGGTATGTTTGTATTTTTGTTTTAGGGGTTTCAATAAAACAAAAAAAATAGTAAGATGTGTCATAGGCTGAAATTGAGATGAAAAGAAACAACTGTATAAAACATTAACCTGCCAAACAGTATATGCATGTAACAAAAAAGCTGGAACTAGACATTTAACAAAAAAGCTGTATTACATAAAAGGAAGGAATAATAACTTTTCAAGAAAATTATGCTTTCTGTAATGTCTTTAAATGTTGGTGGTCTCTCAGATAAACACAACAAAGAAAGCAGTGAACTATATTAAAATTGTAGAGTGCAAATAGCTGTGATACAGGAGACACACTTGGAAAGAACTGATCATGTGAATTTGATAAAGAAAGATTTTCAGGATGGTTATTCAGCTGAATACCTGGGGCAAAGGCAGAGAGGAGTACTTATATTAATTGCAAGAGGAGTTCCAGTAGTGAAAGAAGAGGATAAAAACAGATAATAATGGTAGATTTGTAATACAAAGGGGTTACTGTCCGGGGAGGAAGATAAGATTGCACTGGCATGTATTTGTATTCCTCCAAAAACCACTACAGTGGAGCTTAAGAAAATTCTGGGAGAAGTCAGCTTTAAACAAGGAGTATTACTTATAGGTGCAAAAGTGAAGATGTGTCTGGGGGGCCAAGAAATGAAAATATAACAAAAGGACGGTAGATCTTTGAAGCAATTTATGAAAATATTTGGCATGGAAAATGTGAATTCAGTACTAGGAGTTCACATGTTCAGAGTGAATTTACATATTCCGCAAGATACAAAAACTGGGCTAGGCTAGACAGAATTTACATTTCACAAGAACATGTGCATTTAATTGAAGGTCTTAATACACACCAAATAACTATTTCAGATCATGTGCCAGTAATAACTAAAATAAAACATATGGTAATGAAATAAAAAAAATGAGACACTGGCACTACTTTCCCACCTATCTGGTGAATATAGAGGGACTTAAGGAGTGAGTAGTGGAAATTATTCAGGAACTATTAGAGAAGATAGAAATTTATTCTGAAAATATAGCTAGTGAGTGGGATAAAATTAAAGTGGAGTTTAAAAATAGGATGGAAATAAAAGAAAGGGGAGATATGATTAAGAAGTAAATTATTTAGAGGGACTGACAAATGTTAAAGTACTGCAAAACAGGGGAATCCCACAGAGCAAGAAGAGGAGCAGCTGCAGAATGCTAAACAGAAAATAAGGGATTACCTCAATAATATGTATTAGTTTAGAAAGATTGCTGTTAAGCAGCTGTGTTTTGATGGTAACTAGAGCACAAATATTTTTAGCACAACGAGTCAGGCAACAGAAAGTAGAAAGGGCTTGTCACCAAGTTTAGGGAGCCTATAACAAGGGATCCTGTAGAAGTATTAGAAATATTTTGGAAATTTTATGGAAGTCTGTATAAAGCAGAGAAGTATGGAAATCAAGAAAAGGTACAAATGGAAATGTTTATGGAAGAATTATATGCCAGAGTTAGAGATAGATGAGGCTCAATTACTAACAGTTAGGACAGGTGGAGATGAGATAAAAATGGTGATGTATAACCAATCTACAGGAAAGTCCCCAGGAATAGATGGTATTCCTGTGGAAATTTGGAATCTACAAGGGAAAAACTGATAAATATCTGGAAGGTTTTGTGTAGCAGCATTTTATTAGGAAGTACCAACATCCTGGAAGAATGTGGTGGTAGCTGTAATATCTAAAGAGGATAACGAGCCATCAGATCCAACTTCATAAAGACCCATTACAATACTAAACTATGATTTACGAAGTGTTGTAAAGGCTAAAAGAATGGCAAAAATGATGCCAAAATTGATGGGTATGGATCATTGTGGATGTTTGTATTTCACTGTTGCAGTCATCACTTGTGGGGTTATCCCTGCTGGGTTGCCCTCGGCTGGCCTGAAATACCAGAGTAAAGGATTTCCATCCTGCATTGGCTGTTCAGAGACTGGCTGACGTCAGGTCATCAGGGCTATAAAGGGTGACAGCTGACATCATTACATTAGTCTTTCTGAGAGTGGAGCCCGAAGCAGAAGCAGTTTTGCGAGTACATTTGTTGGCCGTTGCCAGACTAAGATTTGACAACATTAATAGAACATTGTTGATCCAGAGGGAAGCAGGATGTAAAAAAAATACCACTGTTGGTGGGTCTTGATGCAGTGAAAGTATTTTACAGAGTAAGCTGGTACTTTATGAGCAGGACAATGGAAGCATTTGCACTCCCTGAAAAAAATTATAAGTTTGATTAGGAGGATATATGGAGGGATCAGAGATGAAAATTAAAGTGGGTGGGGTCCTCTCTGATAATTTCTGCTTGAGCAGAGGAACCAGGCAGGGTGTCCTCTCACATTTGTTTGCTTTTATTTAGAATCATTGTCAAAGAAAATAAGGGACTCAGAAATTCAAGGATATAATTGGCATGGTAGTCATGAAAAGCTGGCTGTATTTGCAGATGAGATTATTTTAACTTGACAAAACTAGAAGGGAACATTGTAGTGTTGTGGAACATTTTGAAACAGTTTCAGATCTTTTCGGGATACAAAATTAATGAAGCTAAAATAAAGGCAATAGTGGTAAATTATGTATCCACACACTAATTGGTTCAGCAGTACCCATGTTTATGGGACATGATAAAATGAATTACTTAGGAGTATGGATTAAACATGATTCTGGTATGGGAGCTTAGGATTTGTGGGAAGAGACTAAACAAAAGAGAATACAAAAACTGAGGAAATGGAAGCTCTTATGTGGTTATCAGTAATACAATATAAGCAATTTAAATGTTTTTAGCCACTGTAGTCTTGTACACAGGTCAGGCATATTTTATCAACCAGAGGAGAAGTTGTGGATAGCAATTATGAAAGAGATGAAGGATTTTATCTGGGAGGAGCGGATGGCAAGAGTCAGGTGGGATAAGATGATTTTTCCATTAGAACAAGGCAGATTGGGATTACCTGATTTGAATGGGGTATTTAAGAGCAACACAGTTAAAGCTCCTATACATAGCCCAAGCAGAAAACTGTAATTCATAGGAAAAAGGGATGATGATGAAATGGGGGTAAGCTCAACAAACAAGGAGAAACTGGGATTTTGGATGCAGACCTTTAAGGAGAATAACAATGATCATACAGAATATCATATTCATAAAATAGCAGAAAGTGTTTTAAGAACTAAGCCAACATGGGAATGGAGAAAGGATATTCTGCTGATAGAGATGACTGCAACTAGGGATACAAACAGTAGGCAAGAGGGAGGTGAAATTTATTGGAGAAAACTGGCAAAGGTGCCAAGATATTGGGAGCAGATAACTAGAGAGGAAAAGGTAATGGAATGGGAAGACATCAAAAAGTTATTGGGATTGCAGTTTAGAGATTTCCTTCCCTATCAAAGATTGAGTATAGGCAAAGAGAAAGAAATAGGGGGTATTAAATTAAAGTCCAGCACTGGCAGAGTTTTTAGTAGAATCTAGAACAGAAGTTGCTGTTAAGAAAGGAATACTTATATAAAGTATTGCATGGTAACTGTAAAAATCAATCAGAGGAGGTTAGAAAGGATTGGGAAGAGAGATTGGATAAGCCATTCACAAAGACACAATAAGGTGACATATGTATGTCTCTCAGATATGCAGCAAGTTCTACAAGATTTAGGATCTTTGCTTGGAAGTATTTACATAGGTATTTTTAATACCCCAAGTAGACACCAAAGAATTTTTCCTCTGGTAGACAGCAGATGTTGCAGGTGTGATGGGGGGAAAAAGGAGGCAACTGGGAACATATTTTCTGGGTTTATGATGAGTTGATAGACTTTAAAGATTTCCTGCAGACTGCTCTGTCAAAGAGGTTAATAAATTTAATATTTTTTTGGCCAGTACCCTATTGTTTTTACTTTTGCTCTGTCAGAGATGCTGGGTGAGCAAATTGGTGTAGCTAAGATAGTTAATTTTTGAGCTGTGATACAGATTCAGAATTGCTTAAATGTACTGAGGCCTTGCTGAGTCTAATTATGGTGGCTGCCATAAAAACAATTACTAGAAAATGGAAATGGGAACCTCCCAGATATGCTCAGAACTAGATCAAAATGATGTGAAGATTACTGATCCTACAGACATTGCCAACATACTGGCTGACAGGTTCAGTGCAAACTTCTCCCCCCCCCTCCCCCCCAAAAGGAGAGATATCTATACCAAGCGATTGCAGCCCCCCAAACATCTCCAACGCCCAAGTGAGAACTGCTCTCTCCAAAGCAAAAAACACAGCATCCATGGGACCTGATGGTGTCCCCGGCTGTGTGCTCCACGAACTCAACGAGGAATTAAACCCACAGCTAGGACAGCTGTTTAATCATAGTCTTACCTCTGGATACATACCCAGGGAGTGGCGCGCTGCAACTGTGGTCCCACTTCTCAAAGGCAGTGCCTCCACCGACCCTGGAAATTACCGGCCCATTAGCTTGACAAGCCTTATCTGCAAAGCCATGGAGAGGATCATAATGGAACTCATAAATAAAGACATAGGGAATTTGCAGACTTTGGATCCATCCCAGTTTGGCTTTGTCAAAGGCAGATCATGCCTTCTAAACTTGGTTGACTTTTTCGAAACAGTCACCAAAGCCATTGATGAGGGAAAGGCAGTCCATACAGCCTACCTCGATCTGGCGAAGGCCTTCGATACAATACCCCACTCGGGTATCATTGAAAAACTCATCAGCTTAAATGTTAACCCATACATCACAAGATGGGTTGCAAACTGGCTGAGTGACAGAACCCACAGGGTCAGAGTTGCTGGCGCCATGTCAGACTCAAAGCCTGTCACAAGTGGTGTACCACAGGGCTCAGTCCTGGGCCCACTCTTGTTTGGCATCTACTTTTCCGAAGTACAAGCAAACACAGGAGGGTTATGGCTGACAAAGTTTGCAGATGACTGCAAACTGGGCCATAGTAGAAAACACATCTGACACAGATATCCTTCAGAAGGGTCTCACAGAAAGCGGATAACTGGTGCCAGAGCCATGGCCTAAAGTTAAATGCCAAAAATGCATAGTCATACCCTTCGGGAAAAACAAGGTTACCCCTAGCTACCAAATAGGTGGCAATCCACTGAGCATAGAAGAAGTTATCAGGGACCTGGGGACCCAGGTTGATAGTAGTCTGTCATTCGACACCCATGTAGCTAAAGTAGTTAGGAAGACCTTCTACATTGCCCACCTTATCATGAAGGGATTCTCATCTAGATCAAGGGAGGTCATAGTCTCCCTATACTCATCACTCATCAGACCAATGATTGAGTACAATGCCCCATTCGAATGTATCTGACCCGACACTTGCAGCAGCTGGAGAGGCCACAAAAGTTCCTCACCAAAAGGATAAAGGGTCTCAAACATCTGTCCTATGCTGCCCGACTGAAAGAACTCCAGCTCTATTCAGTCGCCACGCTTGCTCAGAGGTGACCTTTGCCTAACATACAAGGCCATGTCAAACCCAGATTTGATGAATATGCTTCACCTCAAAAATCTAGATCCGTCAGAGCCACAAGGGCGGAGACTTAAACCTCGACACGGCTATTAATAGGACGCTGGAGGGATAGATTCATCACCCAAAGACTCCCTATGCTGTGGAATAAAATCCCGGTATATGTGAGGCAGAGCACCTCGCTGGCCTTGTTCAAGAGAAATCTTGACCAATGGATGGGAGATCGCAGATATACCCCAGGGATTACCTCAGTGTCACTGCTCAACAGAGGCACAGCAAAATAATGGGTATAGTTCCCCATACTAAAGGGGTGGCGTAAGCCACAAAACTATGGGCTAGGCTTGTAAATGCCCTCGGGCAGATAGCCTAGTATGAACCTATGAACCTATGAACCTATGAAATCAAAGCCTAAACCAACTGCACTAGAAGTAGCGAATATAGTAACAGATAAAACAACTGACATTGGGATCCTTAGACAAAGGTGGTAGCAAATTACATAGAAAAAATAGGGACAACACATGCAGCAGAGGAACGAGTTTTAAAAGAAAGCAGGATTTGAATGAGCTGTGTAATATTTGACTGACATTGACTGGATAGATTAAAGTGATACATAATGTTTGTAACTACATTTGTGTCAGCACGTAATTATAATGTTTGTAACTGAAATGAAGTCAGCATAGCTTGTTATCATATACATGAATGTAAGATTGCCTATGTTATATGTGATAATTTAATAAAGATGTTTCTTTAAAAATAAATAAGTAAATTAATAAAAGATCCCTGTAGTTTTGTGCGTGACAGCCACTACAGGAAAGTAAGGGATTTGAGAATAATTATGGTCCCTGATGCCTGCAGTGGAAAGATTTTTATTTATTTATTTTTTAACTGATTGTTGTATAAAATGCTTTTTCATGTATTACTAATGGCATGATCTTCCTCCTTACTAAACAAGTCTACAATAAAATATGACTATCTCTTAGCGCCTCGGCCGAAATCAGTCTTTACAGAGTAAAAACCTGTTCACCAAATCCTTCCTTTATATACACAATCTTATTCAATTATATCATCCAATTAATTTAAAAGTGATGAAAATTTTTTTTTTCTTAAAGCTAAAACTTTCATTTAGTGGCTACAGCTAGGAACTGTAATTTAATTTTTTCCACCCACCCACTCTAGTGTTGTGTGTTCTTATACTTGGTGGCTTTGCAGTTGCCCGCCCATACTGTATATTTGATCTGTGACACTCCTCCCAGTCTAGTGTCATTAGTTCACTCAATCTAATAGAGAACATTTGTGAAGGCCAACCCACTCAAATTCTTAACGTTGAATTAACTTCTGTTCCAGCTTTCTCCATTTCCACTTTACTGGGAAAAAAAAAATTCTAAGCTTGCTTCCCCCCTTTCCTGTGGCAGGTCAGATACGGATTTGCTGTGTCCAGGACTTTTTGTGAGCTCCTAAGCCCCCCCCCCCCCCCCCACACACACACACTTAACTGGGGTTAAACTATTCCTGGCGCCATAAAGTCTGTTTTTCAAAATTTCCCTTGCAGCTAGCCAGCTTTTTAGTTTTAGCACTCATCTGTTTCTTTGATCTCAGCACTTGTTCAGAATTCATTGTAAGCACTAAATAAGTTACAAATTACTACAGCACTCAACTTTCCTCACTTGTCTAGAGAAAAACAGTTTTTAGTACTTAATAAATAAGCACCTATTCAGGCATGTCTAAAGGTCAGCTCCTGGTGTTTTCTCCTGCCTACTTGATGAATCTGGGCATCTTGGGACAATGCAGCAATTGCCTCATGTACACAGATAACCCTCTCCTCCTACCACCCAACACTACGACCTGTGAGAGATGCACTTATATAGACAAAGTGGAAGCAAAGCTCTCTTTACCAAAGAAAGGCCTAGACAGTCAAGAGGAGAAGGTAAACACATGCACCGCACCACACTCATCACATAGTCCCTCAAAACCTACACCACCAAAACACACACAGAGAACCACAAAACACACACCTACATTCGCGGAGGCTCTCTGTACTAATCTGCCCAAACAACAGAGACCTCCAAAGCAGAAATGCAAACAACCTCCACCTCCCAACACAACCCAAATGACACATAGTCCACATACTCTGTGTGCCACTCAACTACAGCCCATAAGGCATAACGTACCCAACACTCTAGTCATAGGTGACTCTATAGTCAGGCACACTGATGTTCCACTCACCAGGCTAAACAAGGAAAAAGTTACTGTCAGCTGCCTGTCAGGTGCCAGGATCCACCACATAACGCACGCACTCAGGTCACTCCACAGCAAGTAGAAATATGACTCTGTCATTGTCCATGTTGGTGTGAATGACCTGAGACGTACCTCCCTGGACTACATGAAAAGAGACATGGAGAAGCTCACTGATCTTGTAGCCCAGGCAGGTATGACCCAAGCCCTGAGTAGCATCCTGCCATCACCCAGAATGACACCACAGTACAAGGACAAAATGATTGACTTTAACAATTGGCTAAGCTTCTGGTGTCATTCTAAGGGAATCCAGTATCTGTGTGCCTGGAATGACATGATCGACAGACCACACTGCTTTGCCAGAGTTGGCCTGCACCTGTCGCCCTTGGGATTCCGGATACTGGTAAAGGCTCTTGCCACCCCTATAGTGCCTTTTTTAGGCAAGGTTCAAATTACAAATTCACCACCGTAACAGGTGCAAGCAAGCAAAATCTGAGGGTAATGCTACTCAATGCTAGAAGTCTAAATCTCAAAATCAACTCACTCGAGGCACTCCTTAAAATGGAGAACATTCACATCTGTGTAGTGAGAGAGACCTGGTTCAAAGCTCCAGAGAGCACTCCTGCATTACCAGGCTGTAATTCATACCACACCTTTCGGCCACCAAACCCGGACCGAAACACTAAAGGTGGAAGCGTGTCCATATTCATTAAGGATATCCACATCTCCAAGCTAGTTGCTCAGCATAATGCATCCGAGATTATCCAAGTTCAACTAACTCTGGGCAAAACCGCAATCCAGATTGCAGCTTGCTACAGACCCCCCACCATGCCCCAGGATTCCCACTCCTCTTTTCTTGATACACTGGAAAATATTAAGGTACAACCCAACACTCTAATAATGGGTGATTTCAACTACCCTACCATTAACTGGGAAAACTACTCGTGTACCAACTCTTTTGCTCAACGTTTTCTGGAAATCATCAATTCCAACGCTTTGGATCAACTTATTCACACCCCCACCAGAGGCAGCAATATCCTAGACCTGGTCATCACCAACATGGGTGACCGGTGTTCCACACCAGAGGTCAGCTCCTCGTTGGTCAGATCCAACCACAAGCTAATCACCCTAGACATCCACATCCCGCTCCCACCCCCCATTAGGAAAACAACCGTAAAAAATTTCTCCAAAGCCAACTTCACGCTTCTTAAGACAGAAGTGGCAAACTTCATGACACCCATGCAGATGGACAATAAAGTACGACTGCTGAATCCTACACAAATGCACTTTATAAGTACTTACACAAGTGCATGGATCATGCTATCCCTAACAGAACCAAGATGCTATCCTCCAAAAAAAGGAAGCCAATCTGGTGGTCTTCTGCCGTAAACAAACTCTACAACAGAAGAAAGAAACTGTTGCAAAAAAGAGTAAAATCCCACGATTGGAGGAACTCCCTGGTCCGCCTCAGTAAGTAGCTGAGATCCCTCTTAAAATCCTCCAAAGCTAGTTATGAAAACAAAATTGCCACTGATTCTAAAGACAACCACAAAGCATTCTATAGCTATGTCAAAAATCTCAATGGCAACACTCAGATCTGCTCTGAGTTACAGCACAATGACACTAAATATACAGAACCAACTGATATTGCCAACATCCTGGCAGATAGGTTCAGTGCTAACTTTACCCCCCCCTCTCACCCCCTAAAGGGCTCATCTTTATACCGGAAGAATGCAAAGTTCCTGTAATCACGGCTGCACAGGTAAAGACTTCACTCTCCAAAGCCAAGAACACAGCATCCATGGGACCTGACAACATCCCAGGCTGCCTTCTACATGAACTACAGAATGAACTGGCACCCCACCTAAGTACCATGTTCAATCATAGCCTCACCTCAGGCTTTGTACCCATTGAATGGCGCACCACGATAGTTATCCCACTCCACAAAGGGGGGGGCACAACAGACCCCGGGAACTACCGCCCCATTAGCCTGACGAGCCTCGTCTGCAAGACCATGGAACATATCATCATGGAACTCATAAACAAAGACATTGGAGATCTCCAAACCCTGGACCCCACACAGTTTGGGTTTGTAAAAGGCAGATCATGTCTCCTAAACCTGATAGACTTCTTTGAATTAGTCACCAAAGCCATAGATGAGGGTAAGATGGTTCACACAGCCTATCTGGATCTCGCCAAGGCGTTTAACACAATCCCCCACTCTGGAATTATAGATAAACTCACTAAACTAGGTATAAATCTCTATGTCACAAGATGGGTTACCAACTGGCTTACTGAAAGAACCCACACTATGAAAGTAGCAGACTCCAAATCAGACTTCAAACCAGTGACAAGTGGAGTACCACAGGGTTCAGTCCTGGGTCCTCTCCTGTTTGATATCCACTTCTCTGAATTACAGGCTAACACAGAAGGTCGTTGGCTAACTAAATTCGCAGATGACTGCAAGCTAGGAGATATAATTGAAACTCCTAATGATGTGGACATCCTACAAAAGGGCCTCACTGAGACAGATGCCTGGTGTCAAAGACATGGTCTTAAGCTCAATGCCAAAAAGTGCACTGTCATCCCCTTAGGTAAAAATTCTGTACCCATGAACTACCACATAGGCAATAGTCTACTTAACACCAAAAGTGTAATAAGAGACCTTGGGACACAGGTGGACAGTAGTCTCTCCTTTGATAATCACATCGCCAAAGTGGTCAGGAAATCCTTCTACGTGGCACACCTAATTACAAAAGGTTTCTCATCCAGAAAAAGAGGTCATTGTTCCCCTCTACTCATCACTCATTAGACCCATTATAGAGTACAACGCCCTTTTTGGTATGTACATCACAAGGCATCTACAACAACTGGAAAGGCCGCAAAAATACCTCACAAAGAGGATTACTTGCCTCAAACAGATGCCTTACGCAGACCGTCTCAAACTCCAGCTTTACTCCGTCGCATATCGCCTACTCAGAGGTGATCTCTGCCTAACATACAAAGCTATGTCAAACCCAGAGCTGTTGGACATGCTCCACTTAAAGAAATCCCAATCCCTCCAAGCTACACGCTCTAGGGACCTAAACCTTGTCACCACAATAAACAGAACATGCTGGAGGGATAGATTCCTGTCCCAGAGACTTCCCATACTCTGGAACAGACGACTACCTATCTATGTCAAACAGAGCTCCTCATTAGCACTCTTCAAGAAAAATCTTGATGATTGGATGTGTAATAGGAAATTCACCCCGGGGATCATTTCTGTGGTTCTGATTGACAGGGGCACAGGAAAATAATTTTCTTGGGTGGCGAAAGCCAAGGTACATTTTTGGCTAGGCTTTTATAGGCCCTAGGGCCACTAGCCTAGTACCTACCTATGAACATTCTTAAATAAAACCACGATTTTTACAGTACCTAAGTAATAACAGATCTGAAATCCAATATGATGGGGCACAAGTGGGATTAGTGGTAAATTATTTGGATATTACCCTGGAAGGCATAATTAACAATAGAATTAAAACTAGCATACACAAAGTTTAATCAGTCTAATTTGATGTTGTATGCTACTAGTTGTCATCCATCTCACACTTTAACATCTATCCCTTATGGGGAGTTAAGGATTAAAAGATTATGTAGTGATAAAAACAAATCACAGAAGGAGGCTGAGAAAGCCATAAGCATGTTTGTGAATAGAGGCTATAGAGAGGATGTAGTGTTGGATAGTTATGCCAAAAATCTATGGGAGTTCTAAAGTCACCAACGGAAATGCTTATGATAGAAATTTAGATGATTGTAAAAACAAAGCACTTACAGGTAATTTATTATTCTTTGTTACAAAGTATACTCTTTTTTTCAGATAGATTAAATGAATTATTAACAGGTTATTGGAAATTTATAAAAAAAGAAGTTTCCTCCCTTTCACAGATAGAATTAAGGTTTTCCTTTCAAAGGGGGCGTAATTTGAAGGATTTTCTTGTCCATATTAAATATAGTAAACCCAAAGAAAAAATTATCAGAAGTCTAATAGGATCAGGAACTATTCCATGTGGAAAATGTGCGGACTGTCAATTTATAGTGCCAACTTTTGAGAAAATAAATGGTAAGAAGTTTGAAACTCAAGGTAATTTCTCTTGTATAAGTAGGGGAATTATTTATGCTATAGGATGTTCCTGTAAAAACTTCTACATAGGGGAAAGTAAGAGAAATTTAAGTGATAGAATAAAAGAACATATCAGGGTCATTAAAAAGAATAGTTATAAGTTCTGTAGTGGAACATTTTAATAAGGTACATTTAGGAGACATTAGTTGTTTAAAAGTAACAATTTTAGAGCAGGTTTTACGATATTTTGCCAGTGAGGAAATGCTTAAATACTCACTTAGGAAAAAAGAATCGATTTTTATTATCAAATATAATATATTACAACCTAATGGGTTAAATAAGGAGTGTAACTAGCAAAGTTTTATGTAAGAATGTTTTAGCCTTAAGAAAAAAAATGTTTTCATCACTTTTAAATTAATTGGATGATATAATTGAATAAGATTGTGTATATAAAGGAAGGATTTGGTGAACAGTTTTTTACTCTGTAAAGGCTGATTTCGGCCGAGGCTCTAAGAGACTTTATGGTGATATTTGCTGTCAATCGTGGAATAAAGAATGTATTGTGAATACAAGAACAAGATATCATTGTTTATTGTTTTTTGCCATTAATGTTCCAGTACAATTTGGTTTTGTGGTTTTACAAAATTACAATTTGGTTTTACAAAATATGACTGTCTATTCCTTAACTTTGGATAACTATTTTTTTGAAAGGCACTCATGTCTTGTAGCATTATATTTTCTGTCTTTTCTTATTGTTCTGCTCATATAGTTATTTGCTGAAGTGCAGGAAAATCACTCTTCTACAAACCTAACTCCTTGATAATGACACAGTAGAAACAAGGGACTGGAAAAGAATTCTATTTCCCAGTCCATGCATTTGGAAGGTATCTTTGGGGGGTTGAATATTGTAGAAAATTCTTTATTATTTGCATTTGTTTTATATCTGATGTTATGTTTTTTCTTTACTGTGCTGTTTTGTAATTCTACAGCCAGATATTACCAACTTTCTGTTCTTACCTTTGTATATTTTTTATTTTTTTCAGCACTGATGTCTTCTGGCATTGTGTTTTTCTCGTTTAAAATTATTCTGCTCCTTAACTTATTTGTTAATGTGCAACACAGTTACTGCTCAGCAGAACTGACGCCGTAATAATGACACAATAGGATCTTAGGATCATAGGAGGTTACTAGGCTAATGGCCCCGGGGCCCTTACAAGCCTAGCCAATAGTTTGTCCTCACAAAGAAACCTCAGTCAGCACCAGTTGCCCCTGTCATTGAGGGACACAGGTAGAACCTCTGGGATAAATTAGTTTTTTTCCATCCACTCATCAAGGTTGTGCTTGAAGAGGTGGCACTCTGTGACACGTGTGATAACCGAGTAACACTGTAAGGTACTCTGACATGTATGGGAAGTATATTCCAGAGATGGGGCAGCCTTTGGGAGACAAACCTGTCTCTCCAGCAGGTTTTGTTGATGTTGCATATCAGATTCTGGCCTTTTGAGCGGGTAATGCGCAAGGAGTTAAACTTACAGATATGGACCATCTCTAGTAGGGCATGGTCCGAGGTTGCCTTGTAGGTGAGACACAGATCACCTCTGAGCAATCTGTATGATACTGAGTAGAGTGATAGTGATTTGAGCCTCTCCACATATGACAGGTTTTAGAGGCCATGGATTCTCTTTGTGAAGTACTTCTGTGGTGATTCCAGGCATTCTACTCAATTACTGGTCTAATGACAGTGGAGTATAGAGAGGTAATAACCTCCTTTTTTCTGGATGATATCTCTCTTCTTACGAGATGAACCAAGTAAAAGGCTTTTCTGACCACTGCCTCTATATGATGCTTGAATGTGCGATTGTTATCAACCTGAGTAGCCATGTCTCTCACCACAGGTTGTGTGATTAGGGGGTTGCTGTTGATGTGGTAATCAGTAGGAGCCATGTTTTTGCCAAGTGGTATGATACATTTTTTTGTGTTTAACTTGAGGCCATGACTTTGGCAGCAGTCATTAGTTGCTGTGAGACCCTCTTGCAGTATGTTAACATCTTTTGGGGAGTCAGTGACAGCACCCAACTTAATCATCCACAAACTTAGTCAACCAAAACAGCAGAGGCCACCAAAGCAGACACCCAAACAACTACCACCTCAGGACCAAACACATGCAACACATAGACCACACAGTCAGAGTGTCAAACAGTCACAGCCCTTAAGGCCAAACACAATGCCAGACACACTCGTCATTGGTGACTCCATAGTCAGACACACTGACGTCCCGCTCACCAGACTGAGTAAGGAGAAGGTCACAGTAAGCTGCCTGTCGGGCGCTAGAATCCGCCACATAACGCAAGCACTCAGGTCTCTCAACAGCAGGTACAAGTACGACTCAGTCATTGTCCACGCTGGTGTCAACAACCTGAGACGTACCTCCTTGGACTACATGAAAAGAGACATTGAGGAGCTCTCTGATTATGTAGCCCAAGCAGGTATGACCCTGACCTTGAGCAGTATCCTACCTTCACCTAGAATGATGCCACAATACAGGGATAAGATGATCAGCTTTAATAATTGGCTTAAATTCTGGTGTCATTCAAAGGGGATCCAATGTCTGTCTGCCTGGGATGACATGCTGGGCAAGCCACGCTGCTTCGAAGGGCGGCTTGCACCTGTCACCCTGGGCTTCCGGATATTGGCAAAGGCTCTTGCCACCCCATAGTGCCTTTTTAGGCAAGGCTCAAATTCTAAACCTACCACCCTAGAACACAAAAAGGAAAAACTAAGGGTAATGCTGCTCAATGCCAGAAGTCTCAATCTCAAGATGCACGCACTCGAGGCCCTTCTCAGTATGGAGAACATCGATGTCTGTGCTGTGACAGAAACCTGGTTCAAGGCTCCTGAGAGCACCTCAGCACTATCAGGTTTCACCTCATATCATGCGTTCCGTCCCCAAAATCCGGACAACACCAAAAAAGGAGGGGGGGTGTCCATATTCATAAAGGACACCCACACCTCAAGGTTGGTGGCAACGCACGATGCATCGGAGACCATCCAGGTGCAATTAACCATAGGCAAGACTGCTCTGCAATTTGTAGCATGTTACAGGCCACCCTCTCAAACCCAGGAACCTCACATGGCCTTCCTGAAAACACTGGAGGGGATAAATGTATCTCCAAACACCATCATATTAGGTGACTTCAACTACCCTAATATAGACTGGGAACACTACTCAAGCCCAAACTCTCCAGCCCAAAGGTTCCTGGAGTTCATAAACTCAAATGCCATGGAACAACTAGTCACCATCCCCACAAGAGGAGAAAACATACATGATCTCATCATCACAAACATGGGATCACAATGTTCAACACCGGAAGTATACCCCTCACTGGTGAGATCAGATCATAAACTAATCTCGCTGGAGGTCCTCATCCCGCCCCCACCTGAAATAAAAGAGACCACAGTGAAAAACTTCTCAAAAGCCGATTTCACACTTCTAAAAACTAGTGTGGTCTCCTTTAAGGCCCCTGAGCCAGTGGTAAACATTACTCAAACCGCTGAATCACTTACAAATGCCTTCTACCAGCACCTACAGGACTGCATGGATCAGGCAATCCCAAACAAAACTAAGACTCTTTGTACCAAAGGCAAGCGTCCAGTCTGGTGGACCCCAGCCATAAACAAGCTCTACAACAAAAGGAGGAAGCTACTACAAGATAGAGCAAAATCCTTGAAAGGTAAGACACCTTTGATCATTATAAGTAAAAAACTAAGAGCTCTCATAAAATCATCCAAGGCTAACTTTGAGAGAAAAATCGCCAAGGACACAAAAGACAATTATAAGGCCTTCTTTAGCTATGTTAGAAACCTAGGAGGAAACTCCCAGATATGCTCAGAATTAGTCCAAAATTATGTGAAGATTACTGAACCTACACACATTGCCAACATACTGGCTGACAGGTTCAGTGCAAACTTCTCCTCCCCAAAAGGAGAGATGTCTATACCAGAGGATTGTAGCCCCCCAAACATCTCCAACGCCCAGGTGAGAACTGCTCTCTCCAAGGCAAAAAACACAGCATCCATGGGACCGGATGGTGTCCCCGGCTGTGTGCTCCACAAACTCAATGAGGAATTAAAACCGCAGCTTTTGGACAGCTATTTAATCTTAGCATCACCTCAGGATACGTACCCAAGGAGTGGCGCACTGCGACTGTGGTCCCACTTCACAAGGGCGGTGCCTCCACCGACCCTGGAAATTACCGTCCCATTAGCTTGACAAGCCTTATCTGCAAAGCCATGGAGAGGATCATAATGGAACTCATAAATAAAGACATAGGGAACTTGCAGACTTTGGATCCAACCCAGTTTGGCTTTGTCAAAGGCAGATCATGCCTTTTAAACTTGGTTGACTTTTTCGAAACAGTCACCAAGGCCATTGATGAGGGAAAGGCAGTCCATACAGCCTACCTCAACCTGGCAAAGGCCTTTGACACAATACCCCACTCAGGTATTATCGAAAAACTCATCAGCTTGAATGTAAACCCATACATCACAAGATGGGTTGCAAACTGGCTAAGTGACAGAACCCACAGGGTCAGAGTTGCTGGAGCCATGTCAGACTCAAAGCCTGTCAGAAGTGATGTCCCACAGGGCTCAGTCCTGGGTTCACTCTTGTTCGGCATCTACTTTTCTGAAGTACAAGCAAACACAGGAGGGTTATGGCTGACAAAGTTTGCAGATGACTGCAAACTGGGCGCCATAGTCGAAAACACTTCTGACACAGATATCCTTCAGAAGGGCCTCACAGAAGCGGATAACTGGTGCCAGAGCCATGGCCTAAAGTTAAACGCCAAGAAATGCATAGTCATACCCTTCGGGAAAAACAAGGTTACCCCTAGCTACCATATAGGTGGCAATCCACTGAGCACAGAAAAAGACATCAGGGACCTGGGGACCCAGGTTGACACTAGCCTTTCGTTTGACACTCATGTTGCTAAAGTAGTCAGGAAAACCTTCTACATTGCCCACCTGATCATGAAGGGATTCACATCTAGATCAAGGGAGGTCATCGTCCCCCTGTACTCATCACTCATTAGACCTATGATTGAGTACAATGCCCCATTCGGAATGTATCTGACCCGACACCTGCAGCAGCAGGAAAGGCCCCAAAAGTTCCTCACCAAGAGGATAAAGGGTCTCAAAAATATGTCTTATGCTGCCCGACTGAAAGAACTCCAGCTCTATTCAGTTTCATACCACTTGCTCAGAGGTGACCTGTGCCTGACATATAAGGCTACGTCAAACCCAGATTTGATGAATATGCTTCACCTCAAAAAATCTAGATCCCTCAGAACCACAAGGGCGGGAGACTTAAACCTTGACACGGTTATTAATAGGACGTGCTGGAGGGACAGATTCATCACCCAGAGACTCCCTATGCTGTGGAACAAAACCCTGGTAAATGTGAGGCAGAGCACCTCGCTGGCCTTGTTCAAGAGGAATCTTGACCAATGGATGGGAGATCGCAGATATACCCCAGGGATTACTTCAGTGTCACTGCTTGACAGAGGCACAGCAAAAAAATGGGCTAGGCTTATAAATGCCCTTGGGCAGATAGCCTAGTATGAACTTATGAACCTATTACAGCTGAGGGTAAGTGTGATATAAACTTTGAATGAGACAGTCTGATGATTTGATCTCACCAAGTGGGGAACATACTGTAGGAGTGTTGCAGCAGTCACCCATGTTGGTGAGAACCAAGTCTAGAATGTTGCCTTTTTTTTTGTGGGGGGTGAGACAAGCTGGTCTAGTGTATTAGAATTGAACACTGGGTGTGTTGTCTGCTCTGTTGATGTGTTTTGTGTTGTGTGTGGAATGTGTGTGTGTGTGTTTTGGAGGTATCTGCTGTTTAAGTAAGTTTTTAAGGAGGACATCTGCATAGGTGGATGTGTGTTGTGCTTGGCTATGTGATGCGAGTGATGTGGTGTTTGTGCTGGCAATCTCCTCTTTGTTAGGATTACTGACTGTGGCAGTAGAGAGCATGGATTCCAGGTTACTGATATAGATGCATTTCTCACAAGTAGAAGACTTTTGTGCTAGGAGAAAGAGGGCTGTCAGTAAAAATGAGGCAGTTGCTACACTGAGTATGCCCATGTCAACCAGGAGAAAGTGATGTGAATTGTTCAGGCATAGTGTTCCAAATACTTGGGCAGACTTATGGAGAGAAGGTTTGTTAAGGGTTTGTTCACAAGAGTGCTGACCACAAAACCTTCTTAAATGTAATGTAGCTGGCCTGAAGCACAAGTGCTAAAACCAAAACTAAGATGCGTAGAATAACAGATTAATCAGGCTACTAACAAGCAGTAATAAATGCAGCAGAGTAAAAGCACTTGAACACTTAAGAGCATGCAGCAAAAATAAAGTAGGAAGAACACAATTATAGTAAAAGCAGCTGAATAAAGTGTAAAATGTTTTTCTTTCTGTTTTTGGAGAGGGAGGAAACAAAAGATAGTTCAGGATTAAGAAACTAAGGGGATAGGCCTTCCCAAATGCTCTGTCTGTGCTCAGTAGACTGAGCTGATGAGATGGGATGGGGAGGAGTGTCCAAAGTCAAAGAAGCAAGGGGCTAGTCCTTCCCAGATTATCTCATTGTACTCTGTTGAGTGAGCAAATGAGATCGGAATGGGAGGATTGACCAAATCAAATTTACAGCGGGGGCAGGCTATTCCAAAGCCACCAAGTTTAACAGTACAACAGCAATTGGGAGGGAGGGTGTGAACAAACAATGCAGACACACAGAAGCCAGCAATAAACAATGAAGCAAATATATAAATGCAGTACAGTGTAAAAAATATACTTATCTCAGTTTGGTATATCGGATGGTTATAGAATCCAAGACAGCCAGGTAAATACCTCTGCTATATCAGTTCTGCACAGTTTCACAGAAGTGTAAGTACTACTTTTGCTCTGGGCTCTGTAAGACTTAAAATATATTCTGTGTACTTTTGCAGGAAGTTACACTCCTAATGGTACAACCATGGATTGAAGCATACAACAACGCATTCCCGATCCTCTAACTGAACTTATGATACATCTGGCAGTTAGTGCAGATGACTGATATTCTGCTTCCAATGCTAAGTGTACATGGTTTGAATCTTTCCATCTTCATTTACCTACTGTGTGACCTTGAGCAAGTCACTTAATCAGTCAGTGTTTTACTGCAATTGGGAATTTGGGCTAGGCTCCCTAATGGTCTCATGGACTACATGCTTAGCAACTTTGTATGAACCTGTACCGCTATCTGTTTGTTCCTTTTTTTCAGTACACATTACAACTATCTCAGTACGGTTTCTATGTTATGCTTCTTCAGTCTGTTTATAAGCTGTGGTGGCTGTAGGTTTCAGTAAGAATCCAAAGAAATCCATAGCTTTTCACTGCATGTTAATGTCTTCTGTAATGTTTTCCCCAGTCATAATTGCAGTGATGATGTGTTTAATGTACAAAGCATTTCCTTTTCACAGTGTCGTTTCGCATACCTTTCCATTGTTAGCCCACTTCCCCACAGTTGACTCTGCAAAATACATAGTCAGTGATATTCTCTTGCTTGTGTATTATTTTACATTTGTTTGCCATCTGTGTATGTTTTGCCCTTTGCATGCATCCCCATTTTACTGTTTGTCTAGTAAGCATTTCTCTTGTGAAATGATGTGCATAGCTACTTTAGAAAAGCTTACTGCTACTAAAGAGGACTGGTGGTCTGACCACCCACCAGTATGCCTGTCTGCCCTGCCAAACTCCACAATTGTTGGACTAGAAAGCAGTGGTTTGGTGACAAATGTGAACATAGGCACAGGATTTCAGACTAAAGTGGAAGTAGAAACAGCAGGCCTATTTCATGTATGTGAACATGGAAATTCAGCCATATCACTCTCTTGTTATTTACTTAATTGCAATTTTTTTTTAAACTTGGAAAGTCTGACTGGGAAATAAAATCCCTTTTCAATGGATACACATGAAGAAAAGCTCCATGGTTACATATACAAAGTTTTTAAGAAAATGTGCAAAACATCTGTAAAATAAAGCATTTATAACTTTATAAGAAAGATATCTTGAAATTTAAAATAACAAATTAACTGCACTGTGCATTATACATAAATTAAAGTGATTTTTATATACCAAATTAACAGAAAGACACTTTTGGTAGTAGCAGTGTATAATACAAGTATTGTAAAGGAATTTTTTGCATGAAAAGTTACCTAAATGCACATTGGTGGGTGAAGTCAATAGTTGTATATGCACGCGTGCATAAACACACACACATGCATGTAATCTATTTCTTCATTATGCATGCACTCCCGTGTTTCTGTACATACATGTAAGATGTGTGTGTGTATGTACAGAGACAAATTTCTCTGCAAAGTATATGAAAATTTAAGCTTAAAAAAGTGGGAGGCCTTTCACTTCCCTTAATTCCAAGGCAAAAAATTTAAGTTTTGTAAAGTGCAAGCAGGTTTGTGTTACCTACACAATACTGGAACCATATTGTAGGTAGAAAATCAATCTAAGGGTTGAGTTAAACTGTAGGTTAAGGTTGAGTTTTCCTTTAAGTCAGAAAAGGAAGTTGTATTCACCTATTTGTTATTCAGAAGAATATTGCTTAAATTTAGGTATGGAATGTGTTCTAAACACTTGGCTAAATTGCATCATGACTCATTTAAAATATGAATAAAATCCAGGATTTACATAGCAAGCTTAAATGGAGGGTTGCTGGCCTTGCTTTCTTGTTTTTTTTGGATTATGGTTGCTTTTTGGCTGTTGCACCTACCGTATGTGCAAAGTTTAGCTTTGGTATTTTAGATTAATATTTGCCCCTTTTGGTTTAAATTATGATGTATGTATTTTTTTCATGTGTACTCCCTTTGATTGTTTTATGTTAAGAATGTTCATTACATAACTGTTTTTCAGGGGTTTGTTAACGTGGCCAGATGGCAGAGTGTACTCCGGAATGTTTAAGAATGGATTTGAAGATGGGTAAGTGTCAGAGTAATGAAAACAGACTTTATCTTTATTTTATTCCCCAATCACTTGCGTTTTGGACAAAGTTTTGAAATGAGCTGAATTTTAAAATCAGGTGCTACTCTCTACCTCAGTGGACCTTTTCAAGTTCTCTTGTGAAGTGGAGTTTACCATGTAAAACTTTTGCTAATAAAGTATTTAAAGAAAATAAGTAAAATTAATTTCTTTTACAGAACATACCATCAGTCACCTTTTTGTAAAACAACTGTTGACTGCTTTATTCTGGTTTTCATTTGGGTGCATTATAAACCTGTTGTAGCCTACCATTGTGGAAGTGTCAGTGAGTCGTATCAGACCAAGCTGTATGTGATTCATATCAGAATGCTAAACAAATCTAATAGAGAAATTGACTGCAGATGTGATGGGGGAACATCAGACTGCTTTAAAGAAAACAAAGGAATGGAAGAATGTTGTTATATGGATCACATTTGTGGTCCATTTAGAAGAGGCATACGTATTTATTTTTTGTTAACATTAAAGGCACCCCCCCCCTTTAAAAAAGTCTTTGCTGCTGTATTGATTGTAGTGTGCGTTTATTAAAGCACTAAATATACACACTCATTTGTAGTCTACAGACCACCCAACCATCCCGAATTACTTGTTTTTTACTGAGTTTTGGGGTCCCAATAATGGGGTGTCACGATTCCCGAGTGACACCCCTTCATTTCCAATTTTTTCAATGTAAGTTTCAGATTTCGTGATTTTGGAGCTGACGTCATCATGTGCGAGATGATGTCAGCTCCCTCAGCCTGTCGTAATTAAGCTCGGATGTCCGCTTGTGACGCACATCTGTTTGAATACTAGGAGGACTGCCATTTCAAGGAGTTTTGCCTGGGAACACAGATGGATTTTCTTTATGGGTTTAAGTTTATACCATGCCGTGAATACTCTTTATGGATTTAATTTTTAAGCCATACTGTGGTCCAGGCAGAATGTGAATTCGTAATGGAGCCATTTTTCTCTCTTTTTGCTTTAAGGTACCATTTTACAACTTTAGAGTCTAAGTGTGTGTGTGTGTGTGTGTGTGTGTGTGTGTAAGATCAATGAGCCATTGTACCAAGTGTTAGTCTAAGATCATCAGAGTTAAGGAAGACCCTCCTTCATGACACAGCTGTGCAATGTTTTCATTGGTAAGTGTTTCATTGCAGGCTGTGGGGGTACAGGGGGTGTTTGCATAAATATAGATTTTTTTGTTTTTTTAGATTTTTCCAGATATTGATGGAATCGGCAGTGAATGAATAGAAGCTGATGATGTTTATGTCTGAGGAAAGTTTATTTTTTGGAGCTGACATAATGTTTATCACAAGCAGGTTAGCCTACTGAACTCTGTCATTAAAGCTGTGGCAAGAATTTAATAATATGTATAATAAAAAAATAAACCGTAGAAACAGTAGGGCTGCAAGAGTTTGATACCTAGATTGCATCAGTGCTTAGAATTTAGGCACGGATTCAATACTTGAGTGCTTCTATAATATAGGAGGACTTGTGCAAATCTGTTATAATTTACAAACGCACATACCTGTGTTTGTATAGTAAAACTCAGAGAACCCTTTGCATGTGGCAGTTCTGGCAATGATAATGTAACATTATGCTCTGACTTTGAGACTATTTGCATGGGTAAATCCACAAGGGAGTTGCCACAGCAGATTTATAAGCACTGTCATGATATTAGATCTGGATATAAAATCAACCAGTGTACCATTTTAGCCATTTGTTTGAAAACTATTTGATATTTACATTCTTTGTAAATAGGGGAGATGACTTCAATAGTGTACATGAAACACAACAAAGAGAATGGTAGATATATTTAGACACAAGTCACCCTATCGGATTAAGTGAACATCTGAGTATTAAAAGAGTTTGTAAGCTTTAGAATTTTGAGGTAGACCACGGTCATCACACTGTAACAACACTGCTGCTAATACTGTTAATTTCAATATCATTCTGACATTCTTGTCTCAGTTTTGACAGCAGAGCGTGTGTGTGTGTGTCCCTATTTTGGGGTTGTTTCCCCCATTATTGGCTTTGAACGTGTTTTTTGTGCTAAGAGGTTGAGAGCTATGGTGAGAAGTGAGAACTGAATTCACCAAATGATAGCCATTTAAGTTTCAGTCTAACCGTCTTTCAAGAAGCTGATTATTTGGCATAGGGGTATGTTGTTCTGACTGTAGTGCACAGGGTCCTGGGTTTAAGACTTGGCAGTGAAATGCATGGTGGTAACATGCTTTATTCTAGCAACTTTCCAAAATTATACAAGCCATGATTAAAATGTGTCTGTGGTTTATGCCCTTTTGCCCCCCCCCAAAAAAAAACCTGAAATTGAAAATAAGTGCAAGAAGCTGTGCAAGATGCCTATGGCTTACACTACTGTTATTCTATGTATATATTTACACTTTGTGATCGAAATGTTTTTAATTGGGCTGTTTTTGTCATTATTGGTTCAAGCATTTTTTTCATTGCCTACTGGAAAAATGTTCAAACTATAAATTTAAAATGCGCTCTAACTTAAGTCTAACAGGTGTGCTGTATTATACAACAAGGAATATAATTTAATAAAGTCAAGAAGGTGTATCAAAGAACACATGTATGTTTCTTGTTTTGTGTGCAAGGGGCCTATGATTTGAAAACGGCTTAAAGGTAATCTTTATCACCACTGGCCAGATGCATTTTCTTTGGATGTGGTGTGGGTTTCAATGCTGTTTCAATGAATGTGAGTTTCAAGGGCAGAGAAGTTGTAATGCCAAGTCTATTTTCATTATAAGACAGTATTGTTTGTTTAACAGATACCTATTCATGTTTGTGCATTGTGCTATAAAATGTAAAAATAAAATCCAAATAATCATTGTAGAAGTAAAGCAGTATGCACACATTAGTGTTTATGGTAAATGGGGTGAATCAGCCAGGTAATGGGACATTGGAATGGCTGCAGGGGGACCATGGAGCCATATTTTGTTTGTCGGTTCTTCAGTTTTCGTTTGAAAGTTGTTATCCCACAATCCCATTGGAGTGGGCAGGGTTATGTAATTAGGTATGCAGATTTTGTGTTAATTAGCATACAGTTTGTACCTATTTTTCATGGGCCATGTCCAAATTTTTGATGATTCCAGGTTGAGAGGTATGCTCTGGAGCCATATTTTGGTTGTCTGTTCTTCACTTTGCATTTGAAAGTTATCCCACAATCCCATTGGAGTGGGTGGGGTTATGTAATTAGGTATGCAAATTTTATGTTAATTAGCATACAGATTTTTACCCATTTTTCATGGGCCATGTCCAGATTTTTGATGATTCCAGGTTGAGAGGAACGGTAGTCTACATGTGAGCATATATGATTTCAGGTTTTCGTCAGTGTTTTTCAGTTGACCTGAGAATCATCAGACTCTTTTTGCCAATTTTTGGATTGACGGTTATTAATTCTGTGTGGGAAAATGTGACATTGGGGTTTAGAGGTTTTTCCCTTATCCCCATTGTTGTGCGACCATGGAGTTGGTATAAGTATGGTGTAAGGTGGTGCAGTCGGCATGCCCCCCCCCTTCTCTAAAAGAAAAAAAAATGTCCATTTTTTTTGTTTTAATGCGTGTTCAGCTTTACATGTATTTGGGGAAGTGTAGTTGATGTATTGCCATTCAGTAATCTATTTTGACTGTTGCCAGTATACTCATTTATATAGGTTACTGCCTTTTGATCAAACATTGTTTGAACATTCAGAGTACTGAACCAGCCTTTGTGCTGGTTGTAGGTATTTGTGAGAAGTGAGAGTTTGCACATTTCCCAATCTGTTGCGATCTAGGAATTGGAATATATAAGTTGCAGAGCGTGCAGTGGGGTCTTGCCTTCTACATAGCAGCTTGTTTTCTGCCTTTTTTTTCTTCAGTATATTTAAGGTTCAGTGTTTAGTGTTTTTGAACCTATTTGATTTTGCCTTAATACTACAAATCCATCATATGTATTTATATGTGTGTGCATGTATCCTTGTGCATCTATACATATACAAGAAGGCCCCAAGTTCTTGGATAGAGAATTTATGCAGGTCTTGGTGTGGGTTCAGAGCTGAATGTTCTACTGTAGACATTGTTTTACCTGTTGGGCAACTACAAGAAAAGTGCAGGGTGCAGAACAAACCTCTTTATATTGCCTTTATTGATCTGACCAAGGCATTCGGCTTTGGCAGTGGGAAAGGTCTGTTTGCGATTATGGCAATGATCATCAGTCCTCTAATACCGCTTAGCATTAACTGGGCCTTCCATGAAGGGGGCCATCATGTACGACTGAGCCACAGCCAAACCTTTTGAGATTCACAGTGGAGTAAAGCGGGAGGTGTACTGGCTACAATATTGTTTGGTATCTTTTTTATTTATTTTTATTTATTTTATTTTACATTTGTTAACCGGGCTAGTCCAACTGGATACATGTCCATTTTCAGTGGAGGCCCGAGGAGAAAAGCTCCACTACAATCTACTAAAACAAGTTAAAAATGTCACACAGTGCAGGAACACAAAATTATACAATACTATAGAACATACATTATACAATACTATAGAAAATACATTAAACCTGCTACAAGTTATATAAACATAAGCAATAGAGTTCAGTATGAGGCTTAGTAGGAGACAAAAAGTCAAGTTAAATAAACAACTAGGGTAGTGTATTGCGGCATTGTAAGAAGTTGAGAAAAAAAATAGATATATTTCTATTTTAAGAAAGAGTCACAGGGACACTTATGAAAAGGGAACTCTGTTGAAATTTGCTTTCAGAACTACTACAGAGGGCATCTTTCAATGAATCAGAATGGATGGAATCCTCTTCAAGCTGTTGAGGCTTAAATTGAAGACCAGGGTGCTTAGGAAGCATCTAAGGGAGTTCCTGTTTGCTGATGATGCAGTTGTTGTGGCTTACACTCAGCAAGAAGTTCAGTCACTCATGACTCGCTTTGTGAATGCATGTATGGAATTTGGCCTCAAAGTCAGTTTAAATATCCAGGTGATGGGCCAAAATGTGGGCACTGCGCCATCAGTCAGGGTGAGCGACTGAGCTGAAAGTTGTCCATGAGCTTGTGTACCTGGGCTCTACAATCTCTGAAAACCTTTGCTTGTTAGTGAGATCAACAAGCACATTGGAAAAGCTACCATAGCATTTTACAAGCTAACAGAGAGTATGGGCTAATGTTAAGCTTACTGTGTACAACAAGGTGTAGGTTTACACAGCCTGTGTTTTGAGCACATTACTGTATGCCAGTGAAACACGGACTCTGTGCTCAAAACAGGAGTATCGGCTCAATGTATTCCATATGCGCTGCCTTAGGCGCATACTTGGTATCTCATGGCAGGACAAGATTCCCAACAGTACAGTGCTTGAGAGGACAGGCATCCCCTCATGTCCACCATCTTGAAAATGACAGATGGCACTGATTGGGTCATGTCCTATGCATGGCAGATGGCAGAATACTGAAAGACCTCCTTTTTGGAGAACTGGAGTCTTGAAAGAGGCTGAAAGGGTGACCCAGACTGCGCTACAATGACATATGCAGCCGTGACCTCAGTGTTCTCTCCATCACTGTAAACACTTGGTATTCTCTCAACTCAGACAAGATTGCCTGGAAACGGGAAGTGAAGGAAACCCGCACTATGTAAGAAACCACCTTGACTAGGAGAGTAGAGGATAAAAGAGCCCTCAGGAAGATCCATGCTTGTGATACCAGACCGACATTTACCTACTTCTGCTCAGAATGTGGAAAGGACTGCCATTCCTGGATTGAATTGCACAGCCACAGAAGATGCTGCTCTACTCGAATCAGTCCACTAGAGGCACAAACCCATGATCCTTTGGAATCTAAGGAATGCCTACCGATATATGGATGTATACACACACACATATGCATTTGCAGTGGGTATAAAAAGTTTACACACCCCTGTTAAACTCCTGAGTGCCTTGTGCTTCAGGCGTAGAGCTCTAACTTAAGGGCTCCTCCTCCTTGATGTTTAATAACATTAGTGAAGCAATGGTGATCTAGATGGATGCATCATATAATAAAATGCCACTGTTATTGATGAATCTTAATGCAGAGAAAGCAATCATTAGAGCTGGCTTGGACTTTAGGAAGAAGGTCAGTTATAGCAGTTTCATTCCCTGATGGGTTAAGAAGGAACTATATGAAGGGTCAGAGATGAGAATTAAGGTGGGGGAGTTCACTCTGGCAAGCTGTTCTTGAACAGAGGAAGAAGGTGAAGATGTCCAATTTCCCCTTTGTTTGCTTTATATTTGGAGCCATTAACAAAGAATATAAAGGTTTCATGAATTCAATGATATAAATAGGGCAGATAATCAAGAAAGGTTGGTCTTATTTGCAGATATTATTATTCTGTTCTTGATTGATCCAGGAAAAGGGGTTTCAGTGTTGTAGAACATTTTGAGACCATTTTTGGAGGATATTGAATAAAAGAAGATAAAAGAAAAGTTATAGCAATATATTCTACACCCATACTTGAATTTGTTCAGTAAATGCCCGTACTTATAGGGATATAAGTTGAAATACATGGGAAAATGAATTAAAAGGGGTTCTGTAATGCCAGGTAAGGATATGTGGGAAGAGACTAAATTACAAAAATTAAGAAAGTGGAAGCTCTTGGTTATGGAGATGCATAGTAAGGCACAAGCCATTTATTCTTATAGTCTGCTCAGATGTATTTTTAGCAACTGGGGAGAAATTGTGGATGGCAATTATTAGAGTGAAGAGATTTATTTGGGAACGGTAGAGGGCAAGAGTTAAGAAAGATAATTTTATTTTTCCCTCAAAACAAGGTGGTCACAAGTGACAATTTAGTAAAGGTGTTAAAAACAGTTAGGATTACCTGATTTGAAGGGATACTTTAAAGCTCTTCAAGCAGATGGTTACATATCAAAGAGGAAAAAGATGATTATGAAAAGAGGAAAGAGAAAGAGAGACTATTATTTTGGATGCAAGTCCTAAAGTAGAATAGCAGTCTTCTCCAATATATTCATAAAGTAGCAGAGAAAGTATGAGCTAAGCCAGAGCAGGAATGGAAGGAGCAGCTTAGTTGAAATGGGCATCCTGAGACAATGTAGAAATTGTCTCATGTTTATTGACAACTACCTGTTACTTTAAACAAATTTACACATTGTGTGAGAGGGAGATGCATACAGTTATTGGAGGCACAGCTCTCAACTAAAGCCAATACAAATAGTGGTATTGTTAGTTACACACAGTACCACACTATACCCATTACACACAATAAAGACCAAACATATAGACCTACATATGCTGAGGTTCTTGATAATCTACTTCAACCACAAAGAGATCCTAATGTGACCTATTAAATAAATACCTTCTGCAACCTCTGTGCACTGAATAAAGCATTTACACCAAAGGAAACAAAGCCTTCTGCAATCTCTCAAATAATAAACTGAGACAGCACCCACCATGAAATATGTATCAAAGGCTCAGTGTCTCATATCAGAAGCCCAAATGGCAAACCTCCACACAGTTCAACATCTTAGTCATAGGTGACTCCATAGTGAGAGACACTGATTGTACCTCTCACCAGGTTGAGTAAGAAGGGGGTCACGGTTAGTTGCCTATCAGGTGCTATTATTCATCACATCATGCATGCACTCAAGTCCTTGCAGCACGAGTACACATATAGCATAGTTATAGTATACACAGGTATAAGCAACTTGAGGCATACCTCCCTTGATTATATGAAAGATGACATGATGGAGCACTCGGAATATGTGCCTGAGGAAGGCAAGAACCTAGCCCAGCAATATGATCAAAAGTTTATTGACTTCAACTCTTGGCTTAGCTTCTGATGTTATTCAAGGGAGATCCAATTTTTATCAGTCTGGGAGGAGATTGTAAATAGTCCTAACTGCTTTGCCAGGGATGGCCTGCATCTGTCCCACAGGGCTTTCGTATATTGGCTAAAACCTTGTTCACCCCCATAGTGCCTTTTTAGACAGTTTCATATAGCTTCTGACTAATCCGAGTAAAATAAAGGAATTGTTGCTCTATATTATGAGCCTCAGCAAAAAAACTTCACTCCCTCCAATCACTATTTACCCTGGAATGTATTGCCACTAAGACCTGGTTCAAGACCACTGGGAACTCCCCATCCATGCAGGATTTCAACACCTTCCACATATTTAAGACTACCACACTAGATGAAGGTGCTAAAGGCGGCAGTGTTTCTATATTCATAAAACAAAATATCTCCAGGCTCATTAGACAGGATAACAATCTTGAACTTCTCCATATCCAGCTTACTTTTAAATTAATTTTTCACAACATAGGTAATTATAGGACCCCTTCTATTTTACCCTTGGTCCACATCTCCTACCTGGTTAATATCAAGTTCCTGTGCATTAGAACGAACACTGCTATCCAGGGGACTTCAACTACCTCTCCATTATCTGTGAGACGTGCACATCTCCTAACATGTATGCACAGCGATTTCTGAAATTCCTAAGTACAAACTCTCTGGATCAGTTAGTCCACACCCCAGTTAAGGGGAGAAAAAATCTTAAATTTTGTCCCCAGAAGTCATAACTTCCTTCATTGTTAAATTGGACCATAAATTAGTCACATTCACCAAAAGAGTAAAGCCAGAAGCATCCTCAAATACCTCAGTTATTCAGAGTTCATGAGAAGTCTTATCTGCAAAAGCTGAATGATAACCCTCCAACCTGATGACTCCTTAACCACTAAGTTGTATCCCCCTCCAAAGCAAATACAATGCAATATTTAAAGATAACCCTGTATGATAGACCCCAGATATATTTTGTTGTTATTTTCTTATCATTTGTTGACCGGGAAAGTCCAACTAGGGCAAAGTCTATTTTTAGCGGAGGCCCGGGGAGAAATTCTTCAGATGCATGCCTTTGCAGTATGGGAGGAAGTTGGAGCACCCGGAGGAAACCCACACGAATGCAGGGAAGACATGCAGACTCTGCACAAAAGACACCCCAGCCAAGAATCAAACCAGAGAACCTCTTGTTGTGAGGTGGCAACATTAACCGCTGCACCACCCAAATGTATATGTAAGTGTGTGTGTGTGTGTGTGTGTGTGTGTATATATATAATATATATATATATATATGTATATATATATATATATATATATATATATATATATATATATAGATACAAACATATATGTGTGGGTGTGTGTGTGTGTGTGTATATATATATATATATATATATATATATATATATATATATATATATATATATATATATGCGTGTGTGTGTATATATATATATGTGTATGGGCTTTGCAATAAAAGAAAAGCTCCTTTCATCATAATAAATGTAACTATCAAGATGTCATAAATGCTGTTGCTGAACTTAAGAAACTGTGGTTCCTGATTAGATCAAAGGTAGATACAAGATAAAAACAGCCATCCAGGCAAAAGACAGCCATAAAGTCGTCTTTTACTACATTAAAAAACAGAGAATCAATGTCCAGTAATGCACAGAGCTAATAATAAATGCTATCTCATGGTCAGACACTTAGGACATAGCCAGTCTATAAGCAGATAAATTTAACTCTAACTTTACTTCCTCTCTCCCCTATATTCCTCGATCACATGCCCACACACACCCCAGAATATCCCAAGGACAAGTCCTCAAAGTATTTTCCAAGGCCAAGAACATAGCTTTTTGTGGGATTGATAACTTAACAGGCAGCCTGCTGCTCAGCCTGAAACAAGACGTGTCAAACCCCCTACAGAAACAGTTCAGTGTCAGTCCCAAAACAGGCTTTGTGCTGGGCAAATGGAGGCTAGAAAATGTGATTCCCCCCTGCACAAAGGTAGGGCATCATTGAGCCCAGGTAGTTATAGACCCCTAAGTCTGACCAGTCTCATCTGTAAAGCTGTGGAGAGGATTATTATGAAATTAGTAGGTTTATAGGAGATTACTTGACTAATAGTGCGAGAGCACTTATAAGCCTAGCCAATTTTACTTAGATTTTATCCAATTTTCTGTCCCTAGGCGGAAGATGTCAAGGATCAGCAAATGGAGTTTTGACAGTTTTTACAAACTGCTTATGTCCATAAGGGACAAGGGCTACCAGCCCAGCAGTGAATTTGCAATTTCCCATCAATTTGTCCAGGTTGCACTTGAAGATGGTTAGGGAAGCACTCTGTTTCACATGACTTTGAAAAGGGCAATCTCTGGGATACATCTGTCTCTCCAGCATGATCTGTTTGTGACAGAGGTCAGGATTAGATCCTTGGAGCAGGTAACCCTCATGCAGTTAGTTTTGCGAATATGCAAAACTTTCATCAGGCTTGGGTCAGAGACTGCCTTGCAGGACAGGCATAGATCCACCCCTCAGTAATTGGTAGAAAACTGAATACAGTGATAGGGCTTTTAATCAGTCTGTATATGGCATGTTGGTTATACCCTGTATTTTTTGGTGAGAAACATCTGAGGAGGCTCCAGCTGTTGCAGGTGTCTGGCGAGGTACATGTGAAAAGGGTACATTGAACTCAATTATTTGTCTGATGAGGGCCGAGTACAGTGGTGCTGTAACATCCATAGATTTGGATGCCGTGCCCTTACTTATAAGTTGGGAGTGACAGAAGGATTTCCTCACCACCATGGACTCATGGTGGTCAAAGTTCAGATTAATATCTGTCTGAGTACCCAGATCTCTCACCACTGGGTCCACTCTGGTGTGCTATTAATGTTGTAATTTGCAGGGGACTTAGATATCCCAAAGGGTATTATTATGCATTTCTTCGCATTTAGTTTGAGGCCATGGCTCTGAAACCGATCATTAGTCTGCATCAGTCCTTTCTGTAGGATATCATCATCATTTGGGGAGTCAGTGATTGCCCTCAACTTGCAGTCATCAACAAACTTGGTCAGCCAAAGGCCAGCTATATTTGCCTTGACACCTGTGAAGTATATCCCAAACAGGAAGGGGTCCAGCACTGATCCCTATGGCACTCCCCTGGTGACTGGCCTCTTGCTGGATGTGGATTCCCCCACTCTATTAACATGTGTCCTATTTGTGAGCCATTTGGCTATCCATCTGGTGACATAGAGGTTTATGCCCAATTTTGTGTGTTTATCTGGGGTATTGTATCAAATGCTTTGGCCAGGTCAGGGTAGGCTGTATGCACTGTCTTACTGTTATCAGCGGTGTTGGTGGTCTGAAAGAAGTCCACAAGATAATAGATAAGGACATGGGTAACCTGCAGATTATTGAACCAAGACAGATTGGTTTTGTCAAGAGCAGATCCTGTTGCTTAACCTGGATGAATTCTTTACGAAGG